>NC_060173.1:106874779-107102279 GCF_021184085.1 Oncorhynchus gorbuscha | reverse complement strand
TTGAAAAAAGTTGCATGAAAGGCATGAGCTCAGGAGACACTTCATCAGTCTCTCATTCACAATTTTACAAGCACTTGATAATGCCTCAAATTTCCTAGCGGCAGTTCCTTTGTATGGTCGTAATGCACCCTAATAAAATCCATGCCTTTTGCGGGCATTGTTGTCACGACTGTTGAAGGAAGTGGACCACGGTGCAGCGTGGTAAGCGTACATGTTCTTTTATTATAGAAAATGACGACAAACAAAACAACAAACGAGAAAACGTTTGTTGTTTGTTGTCAACTTCCCACAAAGACAGGTGGGAAAAGGGCTACCTAAGTATGGTTCTCAATCAGAGACAATGATAGACAGCTGTCCCTGATTGAGAACACTACCCGGCCAAAACATAGAAATACAAATAATAGAACATAGAATACCCACCCCAAATCACACTATGACAAACCAAATAGAGACATAAAAAGGATCTCTAAGGTCAGGGTGTGACAGTTGTGCCCTTGAGCTGAATATTATAATTATAATTCCCTTCTCCCGGCTGCTCGCTCCGAAGCACATCTCACTCACATGGCTCTCCGTCACTTTATGTGATTGTATCTATCTCACATGCTACAAGTGAAGACAGACACATTGGGGACGCAACTGCCCGCGTCCTCATCCAATGCCGAGGCGCGTATTGAAGATATTGGAATAATTGTCCACATTTACTTTTCGTCAGCCAACAAGATGGGTAAGCCTAAGAAACAGCAAAAGCACTAGCCTATGTCAATCTACTATCCCCATAGTACAAAAGTTGACCTATTCTATACTGTGCGAGAAAAAAATATTCCAAACATAGTCTGGGACAGTTGTTGGATCTGATAGATCCCAAATTAATACAACCACTAGCCTCAAACTTTTTAAAGTAATGAGGCTGACGCAATAGATCAGAACGTTTAGCCTAAAATGTTGACAAACTGTTCAGCTATTTCTTCACATTAGAAGTGCAGCAATACGCACACGGCAGTAAGCTATAAGCACAAATGTTCTAGTAGCAGGAAAACACCATTCTCAAAAGTGACCGCAAATGTGATTATGCATGTAATCTTTTAATCTTTTTATGGTGATAATGATCTTCCCCAAACTTGAAACTTACCCTCTGCACATGTATGTAGTTAGGCTCTACACCCGTTATAAAGCAGATTCATGTGCTTAATTTTAAGAAGTTTTTTGGCCACTTTAGTTGTGATACAAACATTATTAAAATATATAGGCCTATGGGCTAGGCTACACGAGGTGTGTGACTATTATTTGAACAAATTGCATGCGCGGTTTCTTGCCTTAAGCTGGGCATCATTCACAAGTGATAATATATCATTCACAAGTCATAGTGTGAAATTAGTTCAAAAGAATATATGTATGAAATTATTTTTTTATTTAGAATGTATCGTTATCATGCACATGTCTCAAAACAGGGAAGGGGGAAAAAATAATGGTATCTATGCACTTAAATAGCGAATGGAGGACGCTATTCCCATGGTTAATTTTCATGCCAACCGTGTAGGTTATAATCCTGTTGAAAAGATAAGCAATGTGCTTAATATTAGGAAGGTTGAGAAAAAATAAATATAGAAGGCCCAGCCTATAGAAAGCTGATGGGATCCTCCTCTTTTTAATAGAGGCCATCACTCTGTTTTCTCACGCAATTGCATAGCCTATAGAAATGTTGCGCAACAGGAGCTCATGGGTTCTCATGAAGTGTTTGATTAGATTTTTGATTACATTTGCATTGATTTCAGAGTGATTAGAAGGACAATGACTCGTGACCGCCGGTGTGGCGGTAATACGATCACCATAACAGCCCTACTTGTACATGACTATATTGAGCTGTTATTACATGTATTTTTAGTCCAGGCAGCCTGGTAGAATGTCTTCTAAATTACTCAAATGTTAAACATATGTACAGTATATCTTCAACAGAGTTATAGGATACAGTATATCTTCCACAGTATTACAGGATACAGTATATCTTCCACAGTGTTACAGGATACAGTATATCTTCCACTGAGATACAGGATACAGTATACCATCCACAGTGTTACAGGGTACAGTATATCTTCCACAGTATTACAGGATACAGTATATCTTCCACAGTATTACAGGACACAGTATATCTTCCACAGTATTACAGGTTACAGTATATCTTCCACTGAGATACAGGACACAGTATATCTTCCACAGTATTACAGGATACAGTATATCTTCCACAGTATTACAGGATACAGTAAATCTTCCACTGAGATACAGGATACAGTATATCTTCCACAGTATTACAGGATACAGTAAATCTTCCACAGTGTTATAGGATACAGTATATCTTCCACAGTATTACAGGTTACAGTATATCTTCCACTGAGATACAGGACACAGTATATCTTCCACAGTATTACAGGATACAGTATATCTTCCACAGTATTACAGGATACAGTAAATCTTCCACTGAGATACAGGATACAGTATACCATCCACACTGTTACAGGATACAGTATACCATCCACAGTGTTACAGGATACAGTATAACTTCCACAGTATTATAGGATACAGTATATCTTCCACTGAGATACAGGATACAGTATACCATCCACAGTGTTACAGGATACAGTATACCATCCACAGTGTTACAGGATACAGTATATCTTCCACAGTATTACAGGATACAGTATATCTTCCACAGTATTACAGGATAGAGTATATCTTCCACTGAGATACAGGATACAGTATATCTTCCACTGAGATACAGGATACAGTATACCATCCACAGTGTTGCAGGATACAGTATACCATCCACAGTGTTACAGGATACAGTATAACTTCCACAGTATTATAGGATACAGTATATCTTCCACTGAGATACAGGATACAGTATACCATCCACAGTGTTACAGGATACAGTATACCATCCACAGTGTTACAGGATACAGTATATCTTCCACAGTATTACAGGATACAGTATATCTTCCACAGTATTACAGGATACAGTATATCTTCCACTGAGATACAGGATACAGTATATCTTCCACTGAGATACAGGATACAGTATACCATCCACAGTGTTACAGGATACAGTATATCTACCACAGTGTTAGTGGGGTTCCTCCTAGTTCATATCTTGATACTGGTTCGACAGCATCTCACTGTTACTTCCTAAGCACTGCAGGTTCTACAATGAGAAAGGACACCGACACCCGTCTACCATCCATCTTATGTATGCCCACTGTAGGGGGATGGGAGTACAGGAATGGAGGGGGAAGGGATGGATGGATGAAGACATTCTCATTCTCAGTCAAAACCAGAGATAAAGGGGGAAGTAATGACGAAGGAAGAAAACGACATCTTTCTCCGGCTCCAAAGAGGCACTAAACTGTGAAGCTGCTGCTGGAACCGTTGCCAGGAACCCAGAGAACTGACACCTTTCACTTTTGTTTAATGCGAACAGATATCCCCTTCCTTTCTATGCCTGATTAAACCTGTGTTAAAATAGCACTCACAAACAGCTCTTGGTCCCTGGAGAACCAGTACAGCAATTCAAGTGTACCACAGAGAGGTGTAGCTAACAAAAACTGCAAGGCAATTTGTTCACTTTAAAATGTATTTTAGTTTAGATTTTTTCTTCCATTTTTACTGGATGATGACGAGGGAATCAACCCTCAGTAAACCCATGTAACACATGAATTATCATTTATACAGTTTATACAATTTATGCATATATCACACTAAATAATCCTACATTTACCACATAAAATCTACACTATTAGAAAAAAAACTTGCTAAGTAGAACCAGGGTTCTTCGGTTTTTCCCCATAGAGAACCTTTTTGGTGCTGGAAAGAACCCTTTGTAGTGTGTACGGTTCTTCAAAGAACTCCCTCCCACCCCAAAGAACTCCCTCCCACCCCAAAGAACTCCCTCCCACCCCAAAGAACTCCCTCCCACCCCAAAGAACTCCCTCCCAGCCCAAAGAACTCCCTCCCACCCCAAAGAACTCCCTCCCACCCCAAAGAACTCCCTCCCACCCCAAGGAACTCCCTCCCACCCTCTATGAAGAACTCTCTATGAACGGTTCTACCAAGAACCATTTTATCATCTAAAGGTTCTTCCTAGAACTGTCTGTGAAGGGTTCTACCGATAACCCTTTTTGTCTTTGGACGGTTCCACCAGCATTATTATCCTTTAAATGTAATTATTCATGACAATACATGAAATACATGACATATCATAAGGCCTTATTTTGAGGGCCTAGTTATACCCTAACACAGTGTTGTTAGGAAGTTCCTGGTTTATAGGCCACATCAGGGCTCATTATCAAGTCACATGATGTATAATTCCTGTTGGAATCCAATTCGGAGTTAGGATATCCAACAAGTTGAATTGTTAATCACCTGCAACCTATATTCAGAACGACTGCCAGGGTAGGGAAGAATGGATACTGAGACGACCTCAATCATTTCATGTACTGGAACAAACATCTCAGTAACGGGTGCAAAACATCTAATTATTAACAGATTGGATTAGTTTAGAACACAATGGTATTTATCTTTGTGTAGCATAAAATGTATCAACCAAGCAACGTACTGTACATACAAAAACACTGATATTACAGCAAATCAAACCATTCTGAAAATCTCCCTGCAACAGAGCACGCTGGGAAATATTATATATTGTTCTATGTAGAACCCTTCTTGCCTTCCAAAGAAACCTTCTTGCCTTCCAAAGAATCATCAAAGAACCCTTTCCTCCAAAAATGGTTCTTAGGATATTAAAGGTTCTTGGTAGAATCCTTTGCCTTACAAAGAACTCTTGTCTTCCAAAAGGGGTTCTTCTGATGAAAACAGTTGTTGGTAGAATCCTATCCCCCCACAAAGAACCCTTTTTTTAATGGTATGGTAATAGTATGGTATGGTAATGGTATGGTAATAGTATGGTATGGTAATGGTATGGTAATAGTATGGTATGGTAATAGTATGGTATGGTAATGGCAATAGTATGGTAATGGTATGGTAATGGTATGGTAATAGATTACTTTATCCTATCCAGGCATGGTATGGGAATGGTATGGTAATGGCGGAAGGTGGTGATTAGTATGTTTGTTCCAATGAACAGTTTTGACTGAGTAATGATATGGTAATAGTATGGTCATGGTATGGTATGGTAATAGTATGGTATGGTAATGGTATGGTAATGGTATGGTATAGGTAATGGTATGGTATGGTAATGGTAATAGTATGGTAATGGTATGGTAATGATATGGTAATTGTAATAGTATGGTAATGGCATGGTATGGTATGGTAATGGTATGGTCATGGTATGGTAATGGTTTTGTAATGGTAATGGTATGGTAATGATAATGGTATGGTATAGGTAATGGTATGGTTTAGGTAATGGTATGGTATGGTAATGGTATGGTTTGGTATGGTATGGTATGGTATGGTATGGTATGGTATGGTATGGTATGGTATGGAATGGAATGGTATGGTAATGGTATGGTATGGGATGGTAATGGTATGGTATGCATTATGCGGTAATATGTTTTGGTTTCTGTCTGTCCACAGAGCGTGTGTGGTCCTTGGGGTGGTCTTCATCTTGTCCTCCCTGTGCATTCTGGGAAAAGCCATCCATGACCTGGCCACCAAGCTGCTTCCTGAAGTGGTGAGAGACGCACACATGCGGACATGCACGCACGCACGCACACACACAAATAGACACAAATGCTCACAAATGCTCACAGCTGCAAACACCAACACAGAAAACCCTGTCATGAGACATCAGTGTGATGAATCAGTTATTTTAGAATCTTTCCTCAAAGTCGTCACCATGTTTTATATACCAGGAGATGTCTTTTTATAGCCCCCCTTTTCTACCTTGTGATGTCGAAGAAGTCTTCCTCTGCCCCTCTCTGATTCACCTACCCATGTGGTGAAGTGCAAGGCCTGCTGAGGTTAAGGCAAGGCAAAGGAAGCAGAGAAAGGAGTGGCTCGGTTAATCCTAGAATAGTCTCATCTCACTGCTGCCAGGAAATGCAATCTGTTCTACACTTCTGTAGATTGATGCTGCGGTAGAGATTTAAAAAGGTTGTCTCATCAAACCAACAATGTTTCCGTTCTAGACAGATAGCTATATAAAGTATGCAATGGCAGTTGTCAGCCCTTATGGCCCTTACAATGTATTCCATTATACATAATTAAGTGCACAATCTTCACATATCCAATGTGATAGTATAATTGTAGGATATTGGTTTGAAGGTGTAAATGTTTCAATGAATGCAAATGAACCTCAACTCTCACATTTTCTCTCACTTTCGCATTCTCTCTCTCACTGCCTCTACTCTCTCTCTCTCTCTCTCTCTCTCTCTCTCTCGCTTTCGCTCTCTCTCTCACGCTCACTCTCCCTTTCGTTCTCTCTATTTGCTGTCTCGGTTGGTAAATGATGGTAAATGAGTGATTTCTCTCTGATTTGGAGCCAACACCAGTAATCAGTGAAGCTGTAAAGTCTTTTAAGTCTGCTTCATGGCAACGGAGCGCCAACAGCTGTTGTGCGATGTAACCACTGGTCTGAAAACGACCAATTAGCTACTCATTACCACGACAATCAGAAAGTAAAGGAGCTGATCCACAGCCCAACCCAGAGTACAGGTCTTCACGGGTCCAAAAAGTTGGACCCAATATGTGTAAATATATTTAGACCCGTTCCGAACGGAGGGAGAGAGGTGCCACTCTAACAGGCAGGGAGGGGCCGTACTGTTATCGAGTGACATGGGAGCAGTACACTAATAGCTGCCATAGCTATGTTTTATATCAATCAATATGATGCACATGGGTACAAAGATCGTACTTTTTGGAGAAATGTCCTCTTGTCTGATAAAACAAAAACTGTTTGGCCATAATGACAATCGTTATGTTTGGAGGAAAAAGGGGGAGGCTTGCAAGCCGAAGAACACCATCCCAACTGTGGCAGCATCATGTTGTGGGGGTGATTTGCTGCAGGAGGGTCTGGTGTACTTCACAAAATCGATAGCATCATGAGGAAGCAAACATCTCAAGACATCAGTCAGGAAGTTAAAGCTTGGTCGCAAATGGGTCTTCCAAATGGACAATGACCCCAAGCATACTTCCAAAGTTGTGACAAAATGGCTTAAGGACAACATAGTCAAGGTATTGGAGTGGCCATCACTAAGCCCTGACCTCAATGGAAAATTTGTGGGCAGAACTGAAAAGGCGTGTGCGAGCAAGGAGGCCTACAAACCTGACTCAGTTACAGGAATGGGACACAATTCACCCAACTTATTGTGGGAAGCTTGTGGAAGGCTAACTTGACCCAAGTTAAACAATATAAAGGCAATGCCACCAAATACTAATTTAGTGTATGTAAGCTTCTGACCCTCTGAGAATGTGATGAAAGAAATAAAAGCTGGAAAGAAATTATATTATTCTGACATTTCACATTCTTAAAATAAAGTGGTGATCCTAACTAACCTAAAGACAGGGCATTTATACTATTATTAAATGTCAGGAATAGGGAAAAACTGAGTTTAAATGTATTTGGCTCAGGTGTATGTAAACTTCTGACTTCAACTGTACACAGTTGCTGCCCCTCTCACAGCTCTTACTTCTGTCAAGACGTGTTTTAAGTGGTCCGGTTCCGCCCAGGGAGCTTTTGATCTTCTAAAAGAACGTTTTACGTCCGCTCCTATCCTCGTTACTCTGACGTCACTAGACAACCATTGTCTATTCGTTGGCCATTCTTCCAGGCTTCCATGTCAGGCTTGGGATTTTTCAATTCATGAGCGCAACTACTCGCCATCCGCTTAGCCCTAGTCTAGTGTAATTTAAATCTAAAATCCTTGGTTGCTACATCCATTTATGCAATACCATGATATACCCATTGATTAGTGAGAAATATAACTTATAAATACCTCATGAGGTTAGTTCTACTGTCGTACCCCATCAGAGCATAAAATATTCGCTTGTTTTACGCCAATGTTTTTAAACAACGTAAATGTAAACAAACACTATATAGCCTCAAAACTTGGATAAAACTATTATTTTGATATCATGGATTGTCGGTCCTTGTATCCATAGCTCTGTCTATGAATTTGAGAATGGTTACTGTACATTTCTCCATGCTCATCCCGCAGCTTTTTACCAAATCAGAGATGTTTGGAATTGCAGGAAATTAGCTTGAAAACGGCAACATTTGCTCTCTGATGACGAGGTGGGCCTTTAGAATGTTTCTTCCTAGGGCCAAAGACATGCTCTGCCAAAGTCAGAGTAAAACTCCTTGTATGCTATTTCTATCTCACTCAGGTTGTGAGGGGTTCCCTGAAGAATTTGCTATCACAAAAGGGGTCCCCGGCCCAAAAAGTTTGAGAACCCCTGCTGTATAATTAAGCAATAAGGCCAGAGGAGGTGTGGTATATTGCCAATTTTTGGGGGGTCATGCCCGCATTCAGGGCTCAAACCACCCAGTTTATAATACATTTTAGACTCTATAGTGATTGATTGATTGAACAGGCTCCATCGGGCCTGTCTTCACATACTCACGCACATTCTCACAATCTCCCTCCAACTCTCTGTGGCCTGGCTCTGTCTATTTCACATCATCCCTCTTAATCCTTCTCCCATTTGTCTCTGCTTCTCTGACTCTTAACAGTGATGACTGTGAGGGAAGCGAGTTTAAAAAGAGTCGATACAATCTTTCGCCTGACAGATTTTTACTGTAGTGTCCAAATGTAACTCACCTTCCCGCAGCAATCTTTCTTTAACCCTAGTGTCATTTATACCGAACGCAATCTGATCTCGAAGCGTCGAGGGTTTGGTCTACAATCTTTCTTTAACCCTAGTGTCATTTATACCGAACGCAATCTGATCTCGAAGCATCGAGGATTTGGTCTACAAAATTGCACGTCTGTGCTTTTAATTTCAAATCTGTAACAAAGATGTCAAACTTTTCACCTTGCTGTTGTACACGACAGCGAAACACAAAACGTTGTTAATATGTGTCGTTCTTCTTAGGTGAACAATATGCATCAAAATGATCCAGTCCCTCCGTGAACTCATCTTAATCCTCGTCATTTGCAAACGTGAAGGTATTGAATATATTGATCCCTGTGGTCCCACTATAGAAGAGAGCAACGTTCACCCCTGGTACCATGTATTACTTTGTGGGATCCATCGAGCAAAGACGACCATCACCATCAATCATAGTTAATGAGTTTTTAACGTTATTCTGCCATTGACACACATAAACCACAGATGATGTAAAAGAGTGTCGTAAACCATCACTCAGAACCACATTGATGCAGGTCCAAAGACTCATTTGGCTCATCTTCTAAACAGTCTCAGTAGGCTCATCTATAGTTAACCTGCCTGGGCCTGTGGCCAGATCAAATCTACCCCAGGGGTCCATTGTGCTACACACACACACACACACACACACACACACACACACACACACACACACACACACACACACACACACACACACACACACACACACACACACACACACACACACACACACACACACACACACACACACACACACACACACACACACACACACACACACACACACACACACAAGAGACAGTGTATAGTGGATAGAGGTCAGGTCTAGTAAGAGACAGTGTATAGTGGATAGAGGTCAGGTCTAGTAAGAGACAGTGTATAGTGGATAGAGGTCAGGTCTAGTAAGAGACAGTGTATAGTGGATAGAGGTCAGGTCTAGTAAGAGACAGTGTATAGTGGATAGAGGTCAGGTCTAGTAAGAGACAGTGTATAGTGGATAGAGGTCAGGTCTAGTAAGAGACAGTGTATAGTGGATAGAGGTCAGGTCTAGTAAGAGACAGTGTATAGTGGATAGAGGTCAGGTCTAGTAAGAGACAGTGTATAGTGGATAGAGGTCAGGTCTAGTAAGGGACAGTGTATAGTGGATAGAGGTCAGGTCTAGTAAGGGACAGTGTATAGTGGATAGAGGTCAGGTCTAGTAAGAGACAGTGTATAGTGGATAGAGGTCAGGTCTAGTAAGAGACAGTGTATAGTGGATAGAGGTCAGGTCTAGTAAGAGACAGTGTATAGTGGATAGAGGTCAGGTCTAGTAAGAGACAGTGTATAGTGGATAGAGGTCAGGTCTAGTAAGAGACAGTGTATAGTGGATAGAGGTCAGGTCTAGTAAGAGACAGAGTATAGTGGATAGAGGTCAGGTCTAGTAAGATGGTGGTAGCTCTGTGTGTATGTGTGGATTGCCTGGATGTGATTCTTCTCACGTCCACCCTCCCTCTCCCTCAGTGGCCAGTGAGTCTGGAACCTGATTAAAAATGGAGGAGTTAGATTGGTTTGCCAGCTGCTGTGTGGAAGTGGACCTTTAATTTGAGCCAGGGATAAATGACAGAAAGAAAGGAAAAACACCTTCTGTCTGTGAGTCCGTTGTGAGAGAGAGAGAGAGAGAGAGAGAGAGAGAGAGAGAGAGAGAGAGAGACAGAAGGTGTTTTTACTTTCTTTCTGTCATTTATCCCTGGCTCAAATTAAAGGTCCACTTCCACACAGCAGCTGGGAAACCAATCTAACTAGGTGTCTGAACATGCAGAGGGAAGGGAGGATATCTCCATATTAGATAGAGGAATAACCAGTAATGTTGTTCAGTATTGATTCCAGATGCGGTAAAGGCTTCTGACGTGGGGCATAAGAGGGAACACTCAAAATGTACTGGGGTGCTTTGGGGAGGGTTGTGTGATTTTGTTATTCAATGTGTTTCTATGAGCTAATAGCAGTAAGGCCAAATAAAATGTTTCAGCAAATAATTGTGTAAATATATTTTTTTGATAGTTCAAGGGGTCTTAAAATTTCAAATCAAATAGCAAAATAATCCTTGGTATGACATTAATACATTTCCATATAGCTTAGTAGTACCCCCTTCCCCGACTAAGATAGGGCTTAGACTGTTTAGTGGCTAAAATAAGGGGTTAAATACACAAATATTTCCTTATCTTTTTTTTACATTTCCCAGATACAGTACAGACAACTCAGAACAAACTTAATTTTAATTTTGGGACTAACTGTTGATCCATTTAGAATCTGTTATTCAATGTGTTTGTATATGCTGGCTTAGACAGGTCTTAGACTCTTATGTGTTAAATGTTGCCTGTAAAATAGGCCTACCTGGTAGAATGATATATCATGATGGCAGGGTATGCAAAACATTTGTATCTGGGAACTTAAATATCTGAAGTGAGCAGTACTACCTTCATATGAGTAATACAAATGCAGTTTTTTTGAGTAAGGTATACGTAAATGTAACGCCCCCACTAAGCCACGCCTCCATTAACTTCAAGGTGTGCCTTGCCTTTTCGATTGAATTGTAGATTTACCACCAATGACTGTATTTGTTAGTGACAGAAATTTTAATTTTCAGTCCTGTGGCCTTCACCAAGTGAGTTCCTAGGTGAATAGTATCATTATAACTGAACCATTACATATATCATAAGGCCTTATACAGTGGCCTGAAACTCCTAGTTTACAGGCCACATCAGGCCTGCAAGTAGGGTTGCAAAATTCCACAATCTTTCACAAACATATTTCCAGTAATTTTCCAACCAGGATTTATGGAAAAACCTGGGAAATGTCCATGAATTTTGCATCTCTAACTGTAAATCACATGATGCTGGCTTGCATAGTGATGTGTAATTCCTGTTGGAATCTAGCCAGCTTTAGGCTATCCAACAGTTGAAATGTGTATTCACCCGCAACCTGCTTTCATAATGACTGTCGGGGTTAAGAACAGGGGGAGGAAACTACCTTAGCCATTTAAACCATTTCAGTAATGGGTGCAAAAATGTCGTTTATAAAACAATTATTTTTGTGTAGCAAAACATTTAATCAATGAATCACTCAATGTACATGCAAAACACAGATAATAGAAACATGTCCAAAAGAATCTACCTGCAGAAGAGCATGCTGGGAAAAAAGTTAATTTGTTTTCATATCTTTAAAAGAATAGTTTTGAGTCAGTACCACATAAACATTTGAAGTAATAATGACTTTTCATTGAGTTTGAGTACAATTACTAGAAGTATTTGAGTTAAAAATGCCTTGGAGTTTACAGTGGATATACAGCATATTGTATCAACACAACATGTGTCTATACCAATCTGTTTGTCACCTTTTGTTTCACTAAGGGCTCTATTCAATCCGGATCGCGGAAGTTCAGATTTACAGCGTGATTGGAATTTAAATGCAATGTTCTCGTGTTAGCGGAGACTGCCTTCACGGTAAATGGTCATATTTCGTCTCAATCGGAAATTTCTGCATAGAGCTCTAATACTGGACAGGAGGCATCATGTGTTTGTGAAGCAGTGTTTTATCACAGTGACACAATACCAAACATAATGACCTTGTTGAGAGGAGAGGCACATACTGCAAGCCTGGCTGTGCCATATTAATATTAATGACACTGCTGAAGACTTAACAAGAGCACTCCGTAACTAACTACTCATCTCACTGTAGATTTTCTACCTTTTGTCCCTTCTATTCCCTCCCTCTCCCCTCCACTCTCTCTCTCTCTCTCTCTCTCTCTCTCTCTCTCTCTCTCTCTCTCTCTCTCTCTCTCTCTCCTCTCCTCTCCTCTCCTCTCCTCTCCTCTCCTCTCCTCTCTACTCTACTCTACTCTACTCTACTCTACTCTACTCTACTCTACTCTACTCTACTCTACTCTACTCTACTCTACTCTACTCTACTCTACTCTCTCTCTCTACTCTACTCTCTCTCTCTCTCTCTCTCTCTCTCTCTCTACTCTCTCTCTCTCTCTCTCTCTCTCTCTCTCTCTCTCTCTCTCTCTCTCTCTCTCTCTCTCTCTCTCTCTCTCTCTCTCTCTCTCTCTCTCCTCTCTCTCTCTCTCTCTCTCTCCTCTCCTCTCCTCTCTCTCTCTCTCTCTCTCTCTACTCTACTCTCTCTCTACTCTACTCTACTCTACTCTACTCTACTCTACTCTACTCTACTCTCTCTACTCTCTCTACTCTACTCTACTCTACTCTACTCTACTCTCTCTCTCTACTCTCTCTCTCTCTCTCTCTCTCTCTCTCTCTCTCTCTCTCTCTCTCTCTCTCTCTCTCTCTCTCTCTCTCTCTCTCTCTCTCTCTCCATTTCTCAGGATGACTTCCTCTTCAGTGTGTCTATTGTCAGTGGGATTATGTGTATTATCCTGGCTGTGTTGAAGTTCATGCTGGGGAGAGTGCTGACCAGTAGAGCCCTCATCACTGACGGTAGGCCAGGAAAGACTGACTCATATATACACACACACACGTACCACACACAGGGACCCGCAAAGATGCACACACAACCACACACACACACACACACACACACACACACACACACACACACACACACACACACACACACACACACACACACACACACACACACACACACACACACACACACACACACACACACACACACACACACACACACACACACACACACACACGCACACGCACGCACGCATGCACGCACGCACGCACGCACGCACTGTACCAAGGGCTTGCACAGCATGCCTACTTGAACTGGAGCCAATAAAAGCAGCGATATAAGGCCTTGTGCCAGGGAGGTGAGAAAAATGGGAGAAAGTTAAAAAAAAACGATGGTAATAAATAAGAGCTGTGACTGGTGTACGTGGTCCAGTTGTAAACAATCCTCTCCTACAGGCTCAAAGTAGAGCCTCAGCCCCTCCCTCCCTCCATCCCTCCCTCCCTCTCCTCATACACCTGTTCCTTCACTCTCTTTGGTGGTCTTTTCTCTCTCTCTCTCTGTGTCTCTGTCTCTCTCCCTCCCCCTTCTCTCTCCCCCCAGGTTTTCACAACACACAAAGCAACAATCCAATAAGTCTGATGTTGCTGTTCTGTTCTCAGACCCTTTTCACTCATTTCCCACCAGACAGACATGGAGGCAGGCTTTTTAACTCCATGGTGTGTTATTAATGTGGTTCCTCTCTGTGGCTGTAGCGTTTAACTCCATGGTGTGTTATTAATGTGGTTCTTCTCTGTGGCTGTAGCGTTTAACTCCATGGTGTGTTATTAATGTGGTTCTTCTCTGTGGCTGTAGCGTTTAACTCCATGGTGTGTTATTAATGTGGTTCTTCTCTGTGGCTGTAGCGATTAACTCCATGGTGTGTTATTAATGTGGTTCTTCTCTGTGGCTGTAGCGTTTAACTCCATGGTGTGTTATTAATGTGGTTCCTCTCTGTGGCTGTAGCGTTTAACTCCATGGTGTGTTATTAATGTGGTTCCTCTCTGTGGCTGTAGCGTTTAACTCCATGGTGTGTTATTAATGTGGTTCTTCTCTGTGGCTGTAGCGTTTAACTCCATGGTGGGGGGAATCATGGGTTTCTCCATCCTCATCAGTGCTGAGGTGTTCAGACACCACCCTGACGTCTGGTACCTGGACGGCTCCATCGGCGTCATCATCGGACTCGTCATCCTCGCGTATGGGGTCAAGTAAGAGAAGTGTAGCCTGAACGCACGCGCGCACAGACATGCTCACTTTACGTAAACAGACAGTCACATCAGAAGGTCACATTACATTTACATTTACATTTAAGTCATTTAGCAGACGCTCTTATCCAGAGCGACTTACAAATTGGTGCATTCACCTTATGACATCCAGTGGGACAGTCACTTAACAATAGTGCATCTAAAACTTAGGGGGGGGGGGGGGGTGAGAGGGATTACTTATCCTATCCTAGGTATTCCTTAAAGAGGTGGGGTTTCAGGTGTCTCCGGAAGGTGGTGTTTGACTCCGCTGTCCTGGCGTCGTGAGGGAGTTTGTTCCACCATTGGGGGGCCAGGGCGACCTCACATGAAGACATTTACACACACACACATGTACATACATCAGGGTTAGGCTCAATTATTCATTTTGGAATTGACTCCCAATCAACTCACCCACAGGATGTAGAATTTTAGTCAAATAATGAGTTTCATTGAATCTGACAGGTCACATCTCCAGATACCAAAGAATATATCACTTTTCTCTGGAAACAATGTTCATGTTCTTTTTTAACCTTAGTGCTTAGAATAGCCAATTATATTTCATTTTCTTTGCTTCTTTTTGAAGGCCTCTGGGTCAACTTCAGGGTTAAACTAATGCATTCTGGGAAATGTGGTATTTCCCCCTCATATTGAACATGCATGTATAGTTGAAGTTGGAAGTTTACATACAATTGTTTGGAGTCATGAAAACTTGTTTTTCAACCACTCCACAACCACTTACCAAACTATAGTTTTGGCAAGTCGGTTAGGACATCTAAGTCATTTTTCCAACAATTCTTTACAGACAGATTATTTCACTTATATTTCACTGCATCATAATTCCAGTGGGTCAGAAGTTTACATACACTAAGTTGACCGTGCTTTTAAACAGCTTGGAAAATTCCAGAAAACGA
Source organism: Oncorhynchus gorbuscha (assembly GCF_021184085.1). Lineage (NCBI taxonomy): Eukaryota > Metazoa > Chordata > Actinopteri > Salmoniformes > Salmonidae > Oncorhynchus > Oncorhynchus gorbuscha. Next base: position 107,086,816 of record NC_060173.1, on the reverse strand, counting down.
TGTCATGGTTTTAGAAGCTTCTGATAGGCTAAATAACATCATTTGAGTCAATTGGAGGTGTACCTGTGGATGTATTACAAGGCCTACCTTCAAACTCAATGCCTCTTTGCTTGACATCATGGGAAAATCTAAAGAAATCAATCAAAAACACATTGTAGACCTGTAACGGTTTTCTTGTGGTGAAGGAGAGTCGGACCAAACTGCAGCGTGTATATTGCGATCCATGTTTAATCAAATGATTCTAACTGACCTCAGGACAGGGAATTTTTACTAGGATTAAATGTGAGGAATAGTGAAAAACTGAGTTTAAATGTATTTGGTTAAGGTGTATGTAAACTTCCGACTTCAGCTATATATAACGACATGTTGGATGTTTTATTTACAAGATGTATATTTGTACAGACTATACCTAATATCGAATGGAAGAAACATTTGAATTTCACTGAATTCAATTATATTTCCTTTCATTCAAATTCTAATTGAAATTCTGTATCCTGTTTATTGCTTCAAATTCAAGAATTCTCAATTCAATTCGGAATTGAGCCCAACCCTGACAGACACACATGCTACACACTCATTAGCCATAAATCGGACCACATTGTGTATACTGACACACATTCCCCCATGGGAAAAAGAAAGTGATTATCTTATCTTACAGTTAGAGAGGACCACAATGGAAATAAGTCGCAGATTTTATTGAAGCAGTAAGGCAGCAGTAAGGAGTAAGGAGGTGTGGTACATGGCCAATATACCACGGCTAAGGACTGTTTTTGCACGACGCAACGCCGAGTGCCTGGACAGAGCCCTTAGCCGTGGTATATTGGCCATATACAACAAACCCCTGAGGTGCCTTATTGCTATCATAAACTGGTTACCAATGTAATTACAGCAGTAAATATACATGTTTTGTCATACCTGTGGTACATGGTCTGATATATCACGGCTGTCAGTCAATCAGCATTCAGGGCTCGAACAACCTGCCAGGACCCGGTTACGTACCCGGGTCTCCGGAGTAAGAAACAGTCACTTAACCAACTGAGCCACGAATAGTCGGCAGGACCCAGAAGATGAGGCAGACACAGCAGTACTTGAGACAGTGTATTTAATGAAGTAAAAAAGTGAAAACATGTAACTCCACAACCTCAAACTCAAAAGGAATTCCACAATTCCACAATTCCACAAAATTCCACAAAAACAAAAGGTAATCATCCAAGACAAAAAGGCAAATCCACAAGGTGGTAGGTATTGTAATGATCTTTGTCTGTTGTTAGAAGAGAGACAGACCGAAATGCAGCGTGTAGGTTACTCATGCCTTTTAATGAGGCTAAAGCGGTACATGAAAATAATTGAAAATACAAAAACAACAAACAAGTGAAACAAATTACAGCCTATCTGGTGACTAACACAAAGACAGGTACAATCGCCCACGAAATACAACGCGCACTCAGGCTGCCTAAATACGGTTCCCAATCCGAGACAACTAGAATCAGCTGACTCCAATTAGGAATCGCCTCAGGCAGCCAAGCCTAACTAGACACACCACTACTAATACACACTCCTAATCAATACAAACCCCAATTGCGAAATACAACATATAAACCCATATCACACCCTGGCCTACCCAAACATATAACAAAAACACAAGATACAATGACCAAGGCGTGACAGAACCCCCCCCTAAGGTGCGGACTCCGGGACGCACCTCAAGAGCATAGGGAGGGTCCGGGTGGGCGTCTGTCCATGGTGGCGGTTCTGGCTCGGGACGTGGACCCCACTCCATAAATGTCCTAGTTCCTCCCCTTCGCGTCCTAGGATAATCCACCTTCTCCGCCGACCATGGCCTAATAGTCCTCACCCTGATCCCCACATAACTGAGGGGCAGCTCGGGACCGAGGGGCAGCTCGGGACAGAGGGGCAGCTCGGGACAGAGGGGCAGCTCAGGACAGAGGGGCAACTCAGGACAGAGGGGCAACTCAGGACAGAGGGGCAACTCAGGACAGAGGGGCAACTCAGGACAGAGGGGCAACTCAGGATAGCGGGGCAGCCCGGGACAGAGGGGCAGCCCGGGACCGAAGCAGCCCGGTACTGAGGGGAAGCCCCGTACTGAGGGGAAGCCGGTACTGAGGGGAAGCCCGGTACTGAGGGGAAGCCCGGTACTGAGAGGAAGCTCGGTACTGAGAGGAAGCTCGGTACTGAGAGGAAGCTTGGTACTGAGAGGGAGCCCAGTACAGAGAGGGAGCCTAGTACTGAGAGGAAGCTCAGTACTGAGAGGAAGCTCAGGCAGGTAGTAGGCTCCGGTAAATCCTGGCTGGCTGGTGGACCTGGATGATTAAGGTTGTCTGGCCGATCTAGAAGATCTTGGTAGACTGGCACTTCTGGCGGATCCTGGTAGACTGGCACTTCTGGCGGATCCTGGCAGACTGGCACTTCTGGTGGATCCTGGCAGACTGGTGACGCTGGGCTGACTGGCGGCGCTGGGCAGACTGGGAGCACTGGTGGCGCTGAACAGACAGGAGACTCCGGCAGCGCAGGAGAGGAGAAAGGCTCTGGCTGAGCTGAACAGGCGGGAGACTCCGATAGCGCAGGAGAAGAGAACAGCTCTGGTTGCGCTAAACAAGCGGGAGACTCCGGCAGCGCAGGAGGGGAGAAAAGCACTGGCTGCGCTGAACAGGCGAGGCGCACTGGAGGCCTGGTGCGTGGTGCTGGAACTGGTGGTACTGGCGCGAGGACACGCACAGGAAGCCTGGTGCGGGGAGCTGCTACCGGAGGACTGGTGTGTAGAGGTGGCTCTGGATAGACCGGACAGTGCAGGCGCACTGGAGCTCTTGAGCACCGAGCCTGCCCAAGCTTACCTGGCTCGATGCCCACTCTAGCCCGGCCAATAGGAAGGGCTGGTATGAGTCGCAGCTGGCTCTGCACCCGCACTGGAAACACCGTGCGCTCCATAGCATAACACGGTGCCTGTCCGGTCTCTCTAGCCCAACGGTGAGCACAGGGAGTATGCGCAGGTTTCCTACCTGGCATAACTATTCTCCCTTCTAGCTCCCCCAATAATTTTTTTGGGCTGTTTTTCCGGGTTCCAACCGCGTCGCCGTGCTGCCTCCTCATACATACGCCTCTCCGCTTTAGCTGCCTCTATTTCCTCCTTGGGACGGCGATATTCTCCCGGCTGCTCCCAGGGTCCTTGACCGTCTAATTCCTCCTCCCATGTCCAAATCTCCAAATGATGCATTCTCTCCCATTGCAACTGCTCTTCACGATTAACAGGGAGAGTAGGCTCAGGTCTGTTTCCTGACTCAGCCACTCTCTCTCTGCGCTTTCCCCTGTTACCTTCAGTTTTCGCTCTGTATAGCAATGCTTTCCTTCTCGATTCCATCCGTGTATAGCCCTCTTCGCATTGCTGTAGGGAATCCCAGGCGGGCTCTTGCACTCGCTCTGGGTCGGCTGCCCACCTGTCGATTTCTTCCCACGTCGTATAATCCCTTCTTCTGCCGTCCATAGCGTCCTCCTTTAGCTCCTGCCAGTTCACACGCTGCTCGGTCTGTGAATCGTGGTGGGCGATTCTGTAATGATCTTCGTCTGTTGTTAGAAGAGAGACAGACCGAAATGCAGCGTGTAGGTTACTCATGCCTTTTAATGAGGCTAAAGCGGTACATGAAAATAATTGAAAATACAAAAACAACAAACAAGTGAAACAAATTACAGCCTATCTGGTGACTAACACAAAGACAGGTACAATCACCCACGAAATACAACGCGCACTCAGGCTGCCTAAATACGGTTCCCAATCCGAGACAACTAGAATCAGCTGACTCCAATTAGGAATCGCCTCAGGCAGCCAAGCCTAACTAGACACACCCCTACTAATACACACTCCTAATCAATACAAACCCCAATACGAAATACAACATATAAACCCATATCACACCCTGGCCTACCCAAACATATAACAAAAACACAAGATACAATGACCAAGGCGTGACAGAACCCCCCCCTAAGGTGCGGACTCCGGGACGCACCTCAAGAGCATAGGGAGGGTCCGGGTGGGCGTCTGTCCATGGTGGCGGTTCTGGCTCGGGACGTGGACCCCACTCCATAAATGTCCTAGTTCCTCCCCTTCGCGTCCTAGGATAATCCACCTTCTCCGCCGACCATGGCCTAATAGTCCTCACCCTGATCCCCACATAACTGAGGGGCAGCTCGGGACCGAGGGGAAGCTCGGGACAGAGGGGCAGCTCGGGACAGAGGGGCAGCTCAGGACAGAGGGGCAACTCAGGACAGAGGGGCAACTCAGGACAGAGGGGCAACTCAGGACAGAGGGGCAACTCAGGACAGAGGGGCAACTCAGGATAGCGGGGCAGCCCGGGACAGAGGGGCAGCCCGGGACCGAAGCAGCCCGGTACTGAGGGGAAGCCCGGTACTGAGGGGAAGCCGGTACTGAGGGGAAGCCCGGTACTGAGGGGAAGCCCGGTACTGAGAGGAAGCTCGGTACTGAGAGGAAGCTCGGTACTGAGAGGAAGCTTGGTACTGAGAGGGAGCCCAGTACAGAGAGGGAGCCTAGTACTGAGAGGAAGCTCAGTACTGAGAGGAAGCTCAGGCAGGTAGTAGGCTCCGGTAAATCCTGGCTGGCTGGTGGACCTGGATGATTAAGGTTGTCTGGCCGATCTAGAAGATCTTGGTAGACTGGCACTTCTGGTGGATCCTGGTAGACTGGCACTTCTGGCGGATCCTGGCAGACTGGCACTTCTGGTGGATCCTGGCAGACTGGTGACGCTGGGCTGACTGGCGGCGCTGGGCAGACTGGGAGCACTGGTGGCGCTGAACAGACAGGAGACTCCGGCAGCGCAGGAGAGGAGAAAGGCTCTGGCTGAGCTGAACAGGCGGGAGACTCCGATAGCGCAGGAGAAGAGAACAGCTCTGGTTGCGCTAAACAAGCGGGAGACTCCGGCAGCGCAGGAGGGGAGAAAAGCACTGGCTGCGCTGAACAGGCGAGGCGCACTGGAGGCCTGGTGCGTGGTGCTGGAACTGGTGGTACTGGCGCGAGGACACGCACAGGAAGCCTGGTGCGGGGAGCTGCTACCGGAGGACTGGTGTGTAGAGGTGGCTCTGGATAGACCGGACAGTGCAGGCGCACTGGAGCTCTTGAGCACCGAGCCTGCCCAAGCTTACCTGGCTCGATGCCCACTCTAGCCCGGCCAATAGGAAGGGCTGGTATGAGTCGCAGCTGGCTCTGCACCCGCACTGGAAACACCGTGCGCTCCATAGCATAACACGGTGCCTGTCCGGTCTCTCTAGCCCAACGGTGAGCACAGGGAGTATGCGCAGGTTTCCTACCTGGCATAACTATTCTCCCTTCTAGCTCCCCCCCAATAATTTTTTTGGGCTGTTTTTCCGGGTTCCAACCGCGTCGCCGTGCTGCCTCCTCATACATACGCCTCTCCGCTTTAGCTGCCTCTATTTCCTCCTTGGGACGGCGATATTCTCCCGGCTGCTCCCAGGGTCCTTGACCGTCTAATTCCTCCTCCCATGTCCAAATCTCCAAATGATGCATTCTCTCCCATTGCAACTGCTCTTCACGATTAACAGGGAGAGTAGGCTCAGGTCTGTTTCCTGACTCAGCCACTCTCTCTCTGCGCTTTCCCCTGTTACCTTCAGTTTTCGCTCTGTATAGCAATGCTTTCCTTCTCGATTCCATCCGTGTATAGCCCTCTTCGCATTGCTGTAGGGAATCCCAGGCGGGCTCTTGCACTCGCTCTGGGTCGGCTGCCCACCTGTCGATTTCTTCCCACGTCGTATAATCCCTTCTTCTGCCGTCCATAGCGTCCTCCTTTAGCTCCTGCCAGTTCACACGCTGCTCGGTCTGTGAATCGTGGTGGGCGATTCTGTAATGATCTTCGTCTGTTGTTAGAAGAGAGACAGACCGAAATGCAGCGTGTAGGTTACTCATGCCTTTTAATGAGGCTAAAGCGGTACATGAAAATAATTGAAAATACAAAAACAACAAACAAGTGAAACAAATTACAGCCTATCTGGTGACTAACACAAAGACAGGTACAATCACCCACGAAATACAACGCGCACTCAGGCTGCCTAAATACGGTTCCCAATCCGAGACAACTAGAATCAGCTGACTCCAATTAGGAATCGCCTCAGGCAGCCAAGCCTAACTAGACACACCCTACTAATACACACTCCTAATCAATACAAACCCCAATACGAAATACAACATATAAACCCATATCACACCCTGGCCTACCCAAACATATAACAAAAACACAAGATACAATGACCAAGGCGTGACAGAACCCCCCCCTAAGGTGCGGACTCCGGGACGCACCTCAAGAGCATAGGGAGGGTCCGGGTGGGCGTCTGTCCATGGTGGCGGTTCTGGCTCGGGACGTGGACCCCACTCCATAAATGTCCTAGTTCCTCCCCTTCGCGTCCTAGGATAATCCACCTTCTCCGCCGACCATGGCCTAATAGTCCTCACCCTGATCCCCACATAACTGAGGGGCAGCTCGGGACCGAGGGGAAGCTCGGGACAGAGGGGCAGCTCGGGACAGAGGGGCAGCTCAGGACAGAGGGGCAACTCAGGACAGAGGGGCAACTCAGGACAGAGGGGCAACTCAGGACAGAGGGGCAACTCAGGACAGAGGGGCAACTCAGGATAGCGGGGCAGCCCGGGACAGAGGGGCAGCCCGGGACCGAAGCAGCCCGGTACTGAGGGGAAGCCCGGTACTGAGGGGAAGCCGGTACTGAGGGGAAGCCCGGTACTGAGGGGAAGCCCGGTACTGAGAGGAAGCTCGGTACTGAGAGGAAGCTCGGTACTGAGAGGAAGCTTGGTACTGAGAGGGAGCCCAGTACAGAGAGGGAGCCTAGTACTGAGAGGAAGCTCAGTACTGAGAGGAAGCTCAGGCAGGTAGTAGGCTCCGGTAAATCCTGGCTGGCTGGTGGACCTGGATGATTAAGGTTGTCTGGCCGATCTAGAAGATCTTGGTAGACTGGCACTTCTGGTGGATCCTGGTAGACTGGCACTTCTGGCGGATCCTGGCAGACTGGCACTTCTGGTGGATCCTGGCAGACTGGTGACGCTGGGCTGACTGGCGGCGCTGGGCAGACTGGGAGCACTGGTGGCGCTGAACAGACAGGAGACTCCGGCAGCGCAGGAGAGGAGAAAGGCTCTGGCTGAGCTGAACAGGCGGGAGACTCCGATAGCGCAGGAGAAGAGAACAGCTCTGGTTGCGCTAAACAAGCGGGAGACTCCGGCAGCGCAGGAGGGGAGAAAAGCACTGGCTGCGCTGAACAGGCGAGGCGCACTGGAGGCCTGGTGCGTGGTGCTGGAACTGGTGGTACTGGCGCAAGGACACGCACAGGAAGCCTGGTGCGGGGAGCTGCTACCGGAGGACTGGTGTGTAGAGGTGGCTCTGGATAGACCGGACAGTGCAGGCGCACTGGAGCTCTTGAGCACCGAGCCTGCCCAAGCTTACCTGGCTCGATGCCCACTCTAGCCCGGCCAATAGGAAGGGCTGGTATGAGTCGCAGCTGGCTCTGCACCCGCACTGGAAACACCGTGCGCTCCATAGCATAACACGGTGCCTGTCCGGTCTCTCTAGCCCAACGGTGAGCACAGGGAGTATGCGCAGGTTTCCTACCTGGCATAACTATTCTCCCTTCTAGCTCCCCCCCAATAATTTTTTTGGGCTGTTTTTCCGGTTTCCAACCGCGTCGCCGTGCTGCCTCCTCATACATACGCCTCTCCGCTTTAGCTGCCTCTATTTCCTCCTTGGGACGGCGATATTCTCCCGGCTGCTCCCAGGGTCCTTGACCGTCTAATTCCTCCTCCCATGTCCAAATCTCCAAATGATGCATTCTCTCCCATTGCAACTGCTCTTCACGATTAACAGGGAGAGTAGGCTCAGGTCTGTTTCCTGACTCAGCCACTCTCTCTCTGCGCTTTCCCCTGTTACCTTCAGTTTTCGCTCTGTATAGCAATGCTTTCCTTCTCGATTCCATCCGTGTATAGCCCTCTTCGCATTGCTGTAGGGAATCCCAGGCGGGCTCTTGCACTCGCTCTGGGTCGGCTGCCCACCTGTCGATTTCTTCCCACGTCGTATAATCCCTTCTTCTGCCGTCCATAGCGTCCTCCTTTAGCTCCTGCCAGTTCACACGCTGCTCGGTCTGTGAATCGTGGTGGGCGATTCTGTAATGATCTTTGTCTGTTGTTAGAAGAGAGACAGACCGAAATGCAGCGTGTAGGTTACTCATGCCTTTTAATGAGGCTAAAGCGGTACATGAAAATAATTGAAAATACAAAAACAACAAACAAGTGAAACAAATTACAGCCTATCTGGTGACTAACACAAAGACAGGTACAATCGCCCACGAAATACAACGCGCACTCAGGCTGCCTAAATACGGTTCCCAATCCGAGACAACTAGAATCAGCTGACTCCAATTAGGAATCGCCTCAGGCAGCCAAGCCTAACTAGACACACCCCTACTAATACACACTCCTAATCAATACAAACCCCAATACGAAATACAACATATAAACCCATATCACACCCTGGCCTACCCAAACATATAACAAAAACACAAGATACAATGACCAAGGCGTGACAGGTATAGCATAAAAAGCCTCAGAAGATACTCAAAAATAAATAAACAAGAACAAAAAACAGAATTCCACAAGAGAGTCTACCGGGATCAACAAGAGTTCTCAGAGTACTAGGGCTGGGTGCTAACATACAAACACAGAGCAAAGAACTGAGGAAAACTAAGGGTTTAAATACAATCAGGGGAAACGAGGCACAGGTGCAAATAATAATGGGGATCAAGGGAAAACAAAAGGTCAAAAAGCACAATGGGGGCATCTAGTGACCAAAAACTGGAACAACCCTGGCCAAATCCTGACACAACCCAGTTTATAATGTTTGTTATCCTCCATGACTACTCATGTGGATGTGTGTCTTTTTGAAGTTTTACGTATGCTTGTTTTTAAAATGGTCGATTTAACAATTGTAGTTGTCAAACATTTATGTGTTTTAACACATCTCATATACTATTGTATCACATGACATGTCTCTCTTCTCCCCTCCCTCCAGACTGCTGCTGGACATGGTACCCAGGGTGAGACAGACCAGGAACTACGAACGCTTTGAGTGAGCCAGTCATCAGATTAGTGGGATGCTCCGAGGACCAGGGTTACACCTGCCACAGCCCCAATCTCTCCCTCTCTCTCTAGCTCTCTCTCTCTCTATCTCTATATCTATCTCTCTATCTCTCTCTCTCTCTCTCTAGCTCTCTCTCTCTCTATCTCTATATCTATCTCTCTCTCTCTCTCTCTCTAGCTCTCTCTCTCTCTCTCATGCACCCGCACACACACACACACACACACACACACACACACACACACACACACACACACACACACACACACACACACACACACACACACACACACACACACACACACACACACACACACACACACACACACACACATATATATATATATATATATATATATATATATATATATATATATATATATACATACACACACAGGCCTTAGCCTGGAGAGACTCGGAGGGAAAAACAATGAAAGACATTAAGATGTTGTCATTCTGAATGCCAACCCCTCAATCAAGCTTTTCCCATCCAGCCCCCCCCCCCAACCATTTCTCCTTACCTCCTGACACATTCTGTCCATCGTTACTATTATCCAGAAAAGAAGGAGGGAATGAAAGGGTTGGGGAAATGACTAGGAAGAGGTTGGCATTAACGGCTGGTACCAGAGAGAGGAGCTTTCCTTTGGCATGTCTATTTGAACCCCTTGTCATTGTTGCTAAGCGACATGGAAGCCCTGGCACTTAGTCAAATGCTCCCTTTTCCTTGCCAACACTGATTAGGAATACCTGTTGTAGATCATCTCATATTCTGTGATGTTTTAAAATCCCTACGTATTGTTAGAATTTATAATGGGTCTGGTTGACTCACTGCAGGTTCAGAGTGCGTGTTGGAGTGGAATCCTGCCACTACTTTCTGCCCTGTCTGTCTCTGCTCTCTGAGATTAGAAGCTGTTAACTATAGTATACTGAACAAGAATATAAACGCAACATGCAACAATGTCAAAGGTTTCACTGAGTTACAGTTCATATAAGAAAATCAGTCTATTTAAATGAATTAATTAGACCCAAATCTATGGATTTTACATGATATACATCTGTTGGTCACAGACACCCTAACAACAATGGGCCTCACAGTGGGCCCCAGGATCTCGTCACTTTATGTCTGTGCATCTCTGTGCCATGGATAAAATGCAATTGTGTTAGTTGTCAGTAGCTTATACCATAACCCCACCGCCACCATGGGGCACTCTGTTCACACCGTTGACACCGGCAAACCGCTCGCCCACACAACGCCATGCACATGGTCTGCTGTTGTGAGGCCAGTTGGAGGTACTGCCAAATTCTCTACAACAACATTGGAGGCGGCTTATGGTAGGGAAATGAACATTAAATGACCTGGAAACAGCTCTGGTGAACATTCCTGCAGTCAGCATGCCAATTACACGCTCCCTCAAAATGAGACATCTGTGACATTGTGTTGTGTGACAAAACTGCACATTTTAGAGTGGCCTTTTATTGTCCCCAGCACCTGTGTACCTGTGTAATGATCATGCTCTTTAATCAGCTTCTTGACATGCTACACCTGTGAGGTGGATGGATTATCTTGGCAAAGAAGAAATGCTCACTAACAGGGATGTAAACAAAATGTGAGAGAAATAAGCTTTTTGTGCATATGGAACATATCTGGGATCATTTATTTCAGCTCATGAAACATGGGACCAACACTTTACACGTTACGTTTATATTTTAGTTCAGTATATATAAAGAGAGCTATACAGTGTACGGTAGGTAGATCTGTGAGCAGCTCACACAGCTGGAGTCATATACTGTAAATGAATGTGTACAGTAGGTAGATCTGTGAGCAGCTCACACAGCTGGAGTCATATACTGTAAATGAATGTGTACGGTAGGTAGATCTGTGAGCAGCTCACACAGCTGGAGTCATATACTGTAAATGAATGTGTGTAACAGTATAATTTTAAACCGTCCCCTCGCCCATACCCGGGCGCGAACCAGGGACCTTCTGCACACATCAACAACAGTCACCCTCGAAGCATCGTTACCCATCGCTCCACAAAAGCCACGGCCCTTGCAGAGCAAGGGGAACTACTACTTCAAGGTCTCAGAGCAAGTGACGTAACCGATTGAAACGCTATTTAGCGCACACCGCTAACTAAGTTAGCCGTTTCACATCCGTTACATGTGTACGGTAGGTAGATCTGTGAGCAGCTCACACAGCTGGAGTCATATACTGTAAATGAATGTGCCCTCTGCAGTGCTTCTCCTGGCCTCTCCTGGCTTCTCCTGGCTTCTCCTGGCTTCTCCTGGCTTCTCTACTGACACTGCCCAGGTGCCAGTAGAGGACACAGTGATACATGTATATATCCCTGTGGTAGAGGACTATGGCCAGTCACTCCACGGTAGTCCTCCACTCTCTGGCTTCAGAGAGAAACAAAAAAAGAGAGAAAGGGAGGCCCAAACAGCAGGGCCAGGCCAGTATCTGGAGGGGTGTGGCTGCCCATTGGTAAGATATAGAGTACTGTACATGCACAGAGCAGAGCAGACCAGAGCAGACCAGACCAAACCAGACCGGAGCAGAGCCGAGCAGATTAAACCAAACCAGACCAAACCAGACCAGACCAAACCAGACCAGACCGGAGCAGAGCCGAGCAGATTAAACCAAACCAGACCAAACCAGACCAGACCAAACCAGACCAGACCGGAGCAGAGCCGAGCAGATTAAACCAAACCAGACCAAACCAGACCAGACCAAACCAGACCAGACCAAAACAGACCAGACCAAACCAGACCAGACCAGACCAAACCAGACCAAACCAGACCAGACCAAAACAGACCAGACCGGAGCAGAGCCGAGCAGATTAAACCAAACCAGACCAAACCAGACCAGACCAAACCAGACCAGACCGGAGCAGAGCCGAGCAGATTAAACCAAACCAGACCAAACCAGACCAGACCAAACCAGACCAGACCGGAGCAGAGCCGAGCAGATTAAACCAAACCAGAACAAACCAGACCAGACCAAACCAGACCAGACCAAAACAGACCAGACCAAACCAGACCAGACCAAATCAGACCAAACCAGACCAGACCAAAACAGACCAGACCGTCAAGCAAGGCAGAGAGTAGTTCACAGTCAACATTGACTTCAGGGTTGAGTGCGAAAAGCAAACTGTTAGCATAAGTGAAAATATGGCATTACAGTGTCCCACTGAAAAGCTGAGAACAAAGAACACAAGTCTATCAATCACTAGAAGTACAGAAACAATGTTCTACTTGACAAAGCACAAGTAGAAGCCCATCCAGATGGGAGCACACAGGGAACCAGACTAGAGACAGTTACAGTAGCTACAGTAATACCTCTTCCTCCAGATATGCATGCTGTACCACACTGTTTTGTTCTAGATAACAGTGTTAAATCCTGTCATAATAATGACTGTATCCCTCCACAACCTTGTCTGGGATAATCGTATCTATATAACTGATAGTCATATGTTTCAGTGCCATACATGCTCAGATTCCTAAACGAAGACAACATTATTAGCCAGCTTGTTTACATGGCACTTACTTATGTTTACAATTATATATACTGTATGTATCTATGTCAGTAGAGCGTGAGAGAAAGACTGACGTCAAGGTTAGAGACAAGAAAGTAACTGGTTCAGGTAAAGTAGTGTAGGTATGTATGTACAGAGCACTATATTGCAAAATTGTATTCATTACTTTTTAAACTAAATTAGAATACTTAACATGCGGTAGCCAATAGATGTGATTATGTGCCATGTTTCACAATTGCAATAGTTATATGGTGGATACATTCGAGTTACATGTCAAAAATAAATGTACATGTCCCAACTTAATCTACCTGTCCTGACAGTATGGACCGTAACCAACATAGAGAGTCAATATTATGTGCGGTCATCGGTCACTATGTACATCAGTGATCTGCTTCACAGCGTATTGGATCACCATCAACGGCAGTGTTCTTTCTCTTCCTGTTTACCTCCACTTACCCCTCATAGTAGTGATGCGTTTCCTGTTTACATTTACATTTACCTCCACTTACCCCTCATAGTAGTGATGCGTTTCCTGTTTACCTCCACTTACCCCTCATAGTAGTGATGCGTTTCCTGTGTACCTCCACTTACCCCTCATAGTAGTGATGCGTTTCCTGTTTACCTCCACTTACCCCTCATAGTAGTGATGCGTTTCCTGTTTACCTCCACTTACCCCTCATAGTAGTGATGCGTTTCCTGTGTACCTCCACTTACCCCTCATAGTAGTGATGCGTTTCCTGTTTACCCCCACTTACCCCTCATAGTAGTGATGCGTTTCCTGTTTACCTCCACTTACCCCTCATAGTAGTGATGCGTTTCCTGTTTACCTCCACTTACCCCTCATAGTAGTGATGCGTTTCCTGTGTACCGTACGCAAATGACTGTAAATACAAAACATGCAATGTGTATAAATGCTTAATACACTGTTTAGATAGAGGCTTCTAGATGTAGCAAACCAATAGGAATAGCTCAAATGGATGAATGTTATTTTCTAAACAATAGATGATTCATATTATATTTAAGTCGTAGTATAAGTCTTTACACTGCCAGTTCAGCTCAGCTTTGAGTTGATACACTGTAAACGTGTAAGTGAGAGCTTTCTTTATCCCCACGAAGATGACAATTGCATAAGTCTTCAAAAAATAAAAAGAACAGAGTTTAGATCTTAAATTCCACCCAAAGACGCACAGAAATAGGAAGTTAAAGAACTGTTATACTTCTTAGAGTATCATTCCTGGTCTTACATTGTTAAATTATGTCTATGCTCACTGCTTAGAAGACCAGGATACAGTAACATTCACAATAACACGGACAAACTTCATCATCAGCTGAATTTAGAGGCTGTTAAAAAAGATAGTCATTTTCCATGGAATTGGTATGTATGCTCTCATGCCTGTGTATTAATCCCAGTGTCATACAACTGAGTTGTGCATACTGTACATTGTAAGTGAGTATACTGTAGATGCTGTATACTGTAGATGCTGTATACTGTAGATGCTGTATACTGTAGATGCTGTATACTGTAGATGCTGTAGATTGACTGACAGGAGCAACATCTATTTTGTAATTACTTCACTGTATGGATGTGTTTTCTCCAAAATGGCGCCAGATTACGTCTCGTTAAGTTGAATTCGCGCTAAGAATCTGTTACAGTAATTCACGATTCAAAGCTGTGAAATTATTTCTAGATATGTGTTTAATGGTGTAATTGGCAGCAATGTGCTATTAATTAATTGACTCATTCGTTTAACTTCACAAGCACTGGTAATCAGACAAAGACAGACACAGGGATACATGGAAACACACTGGTAATCAGACAAAGACAGACACAGGGATACATGGAAACACACTGGTAATCAGACAGAGACAGACACAGGGATACATGGAAACACACTGGTAATCAGACAGAGACAGACACAGGGATACATGGAAACACACTGGTAATCAGACAAAGACAGACACAGGGATACATGGAAAAACTGGTAATCAGATAAAGACAGACACTGGTAATCAGACAAAGACAGACACAGGGATACATGGAAACACACTGGTAATCAGACAGAGACAGACACAGGGATACATGGAAACACACTGGTAATCAGACAAAGACAGACACAGGGATACATGGAAACACACTGGTAATCAGACAAAGACAGACACAGGGATACATGGAAACACACTGGTAATCAGACAAAGACAGACACAGGGATACATGGAAACACACTGGTAATCAGACAAAGACAGACACAGGGATACATGGAAACACACTGGTAATCAGACAAAGACAGACACAGGGATACATGGAAACACACTGGTAATCAGATAAAGACAGACACAGGGATACATGGAAACACACTGGTAATCAGACAGAGACAGACACAGGGATACATGGAAACACACTGGTAATCAGACAAAGACAGACACAGGGATACATGGAAACACACTGGTAATCAGACAAAGACAGACACAGGGATACATGGAAACACACTGGTAATCAGACAAAGACAGACACAGGGATACATGGAAACACACTGGTAATCAGACAAAGACAGACACAGGGATACATGGAAACACACTGGTAATCAGACAAAGACAGACACAGGGATACATGGAAACACACTGGTAATCAGATAAAGACAGACACAGGGATACATGGAAACACACTGGTAATCAGACAGAGACAGACACAGGGATACATGGAAACACACTGGTAATCAGACAGAGACAGACACAGGGATACATGGAAACACACTGGTAATCAGACAGAGACAGACACAGGGATACATGGAAACACACTGGTAATCAGACAGAGACAGACACAGGGATACATGGAAACACACTGGTAATCAGACAAAGACAGACACAGGGATACATGGAAACACACTGGTAATCAGACAGAGACAGACACAGGGATACATGGAAACACACTGGTAATCAGACAGAGACAGACACAGGGATACATGGAAACACACTGGTAATCAGACAAAGACAGACACAGGGATACATGGAAACACACTGGTAATCAGACAGAGACAGACACAGGGATACATGGAAACACACTGGTAATGTAAGGAAGCAGACACAAGCACAATGTCATAGACAAAACGTGTAACCATAGCGATGTCTTCTACGGATCATTTGATGCAGTTATGTTATAGCAACACTAGCCCTTTCCACTGTTTACCTTTGCATAGGCTGACACAAACCCCGGCGTTCTACAGTATATACTTTTTTGCTTTTCTAAAACGCACACATACACATTCACACTCGTCTAGGCACATCATCTGAATGTAAATTACACCTGTGAACAGTTTAAGAGTAGAATCATGTGTCTGATTGTAATTATTTCAATGGTATTACAGATTATGTAAACACTACTGTATGTATATTTATGTAGAACACATATCTGACTATGTGGTACCTCTTCCTCACAGAGGAAACGTTTTATTGAACAATAAAGTTGTATCCTGCTCATTCATTGAAAATGTCATTCCTTTTTCCCCACCTTTGCATAATTATAAATTAAATAATACAATAATAAATATGAAATGACACAAAAAACTGGGCAAATAATTAAATATATTAAAAAATATATGGAAATGTTAGAAAAAGTTTCTAGTGTTAGAAAACGTTTCTAGTGTTATAAAAAGCAAAGGCTTCGACCACAACGATAGTCTATTTGCATTTTGGGACACCGAAAATGAAACGCTGCGTTTGCCTTACAGCATTGCGTTCAAGAGGCAGTTGCAGTGCGTTCATATGTTGAATTTATCGAACGTATGCGTCAAAAACTGTATGCGTAGGCGGCTTGACAGAAATGGGAGCAGAAGGTGAACGTTGAACTTTTGTTGCATACATATCCAGATGATGCTGCGTACTATTTTGCGAAAATTTACTGTCGGTGTGTTCGAAGTTTAAAGCATTACCTGGAGTCTAATAATATACCAATTAATCTCCCCAAGGACCAGCGAAGAGTCTGAGGTAGGACAGCTAATGAGTTCATGATTCACCTCAGATGATTCTGTGCAGTCTGTAATTCCATTGTCAACCGCACAGGGGGCAGCAGAGACAAGCTGATCAAATTTGCACTTTTCGAGTCTACCAAGAGGAGTTTTTTGTCTGGCTTTTGTAGATGACATTTTTTTTATTTTGGCCTGGCAACAGTCAAGTCCCTCAAAGTAACACATGCCAATCTGAATTTAAGTATCTTACAACAGACCTCCCTTCAGTCCCTCTTATGTTCTGCCTTCCTAAGGTTCACAAATCACTAGAGAAGTCACTTGGAGACCTATTGTAGCATGTGATAGGAGTTTAAATGAACCTATTCCCCATTGTGTTGGCAATTGCGTCCTATAGTGACGCAATTGCCCTCATACTTGACAGACACTGGCGATTTCATTAAACAACTATCTTAACTTGAAATTGGTGATAACTATTTGGATATCGCTCTCATCACCCTACTTGTTGTTTCTTTCAATACTGTACCAATGTACCGCATGACAAAGGACAGGAGCCTTTGAAGTTATTTTTGGAACAGAGAGGAACAGAGAGAGGGCACAAAGTCCTCTACACGTTTGTTTTGTTGCACCTGGCGACCTTCCTTAAGTACAATAACACATTTTCTTCTAGACTGTTTCTATTTACAAAATCAGGGAGTGGCTATGGGCTCCATTTTCTCTCCTGACTATGCATGACCATGTGTGTGTTATCTGGAAGACATGATCATTCAATAACCCTTTCTCCCAACATACTTATGTGAAAATTATATATTGCTGATGGGTTTTCGTTTGGAAGGGTCCCCTCAATGTGTTTGAGGATTCTCTCGCTTAATGATATTATTGTCTATCACGTTCACAGCCGAGATTAGTTATAGAGAGATGTCCTTCCTCGATACCCTTGTGCACCTCGACTCAGGGCCTTTGTCCACCACTTTGTATACAAAGCATCCAGACAATAACAGTCTCCTACATGCTCTAGTGCGCATCCCACATTTGTGAAGAAGGGATTTACCGTTCACACAATTTCTGAGACTGAAAAGTATTTGTACTGGTAAAACAGGCTATGGAAATGTATAGTCCGTTTGGAGGATTCTCTCAGTAGAGTATCTACCATTGATGAGACCTCAACCAGAAGGGATAAAAGTTAAATGAACCACTGAAATGTGCTCATGGCCGATCCTGCTTGACAAAATATTTTTCTTTGACCCTCCTCTCTTTTCACAGGGCCAGGAATGTCAGGGACTTCATTGTTCGGGCTGACACTCATGTCCCGCCCCGAAAATAGATTATGGAAATAGATGATGGAAGACTGGAACGAGGTGACTGGCCAAAGCTGTAGGGATTCCTGTAAAAAAAAAGAGCGTATTTAGCATGCTCTGCCACTGACAAACAAGACACTATGAAACAGTTCCTCACATGAAGCTCTTCTAGCATCATATACCTGATCTCTTGTCCATGCAATAACATGTATTATAGAAAACAAGAGTGTTGTAAAGAGAAATTACCCATAATCCCATATTGCATACCATTTCTCAGAGGCCGGTCACCCCGTCTCCTTCATGTCCTTTTGTGCTATACAGCAGATGAAACGTTCACGTAGGGGTGGTCATCTTCAACGTAGTCTTCTCCAGACAAAATGCAGGTGGATGTTCTGATGAAGAATTGTTATTGAAATGTTTTCTGTATCTGGAATATTGCCTGTTATTGGTGTTCGATAGCCCCATCTAGTGGTATCTCTATCTCCCTACTCTTTTTTATTAGATTTTTATTGCAACAGTAATAACAATATTACACATCAATACAGTGACATTCCTGTGAATACAATGATAAAAATAACAGCAGGCGAACCCCCCACACCCCCAAAATAATAGAACAGCAGGTATAGAACACCCCCCCCCCCAAAAAAAAAATAATAATAGAACACCAGGCCCCCCCCCCAAAAAAAAATGTATAGAACACCAGGCGACCCCCCCAAAAAAAAAATGTATAGAACACCAGGCAACCCCCCCCCAAAAAAAATGTATAGAACACCAGGCGACCCCCCAAAAAAAATGTATAGAACACCAGGCGACCCCCCCCACCCCCCAAAAATGTATAGAACACCAGGCGACCCCCCCCCCCCAAATAATAGAACACCAGGCGACCCCCCCCCCCCCAAATAATAGAACACCAGGCGACCCCCCCCAAAAAAAAAAAATAATAGAACACCAGGCGACCCCCCCCAAATAAAAAAAAATGTATAGAACACCAGGCGACCCCCCCCCCCAAAATAATCACCAGGCGAAAAATAGAACACCAGGCAAAATAATAGAGCGACACCCCCCCACCCCCCACCCCCCAAAATAATAGAACACCAGGCGAACAGGCATTCAGAGACATGACTTCTACAATTGATAAGTTTCTTCAAAAAAAATGTATAGAACACCAGGCCCAGAGAATAATAATGTTAAAAAAAAATATAGAACACCAGGCAGTCATCCCCCCCTGTGTTATTTAAAAATATATAGAACACCAGTCATCCCCCACTCCCCCTCAAAATAATAGAACACCAGTCGACTCCCCCCTGTGTTATTTATTCTGTCTAAGGAAACGTTCAATAATAGAACACCAGTCATCTACTCCCGACTCCCCCCAAATTATAGAACACCAGGCATGGTGTATGTAAAGGCATTAAGTCATCCCCCACCCCCCAAAATAATAGAACACCAGGCATCTACTCCCCCCCCAAATAATAGAACACCAGGCGATCCCCCCTCCCCCAAAAATAATAGAACATTAAGTCATCTATCCCGACCCCCAAAATAATAGAACACCAGGCGACCCATTCTGTCCCCCAAAATAATAGAACACCAGGCAAACAGGCATTCAGAGACATGACTTCTACAATTGATAAGTTTCTTCAATTTGAGGGGATTTATAAAATTGTAACACTTCAAGGGAAAAAAAATCAAAATAAGGAATTACTCCACTCATTTACATATGTGAATATAACATTTGGCCCAGAGAATAATAATGTTAATAAAATAGTTATGATCTGAAATGACAAGTAAAGGCGTTAAGTCATCTACTCCCGACTCCTGTGTTATTTATTCTGTCTAAGGAAACGTTCACATGGTGTATGTAAAGGCATTAAGTCATCTACTCCCGACTCCTGTGTTATTTATTCTGTCTAAGGAAACGTTCACATGGTGTATGTAAAGGCATTAAGTCATCTACTCCCGACTCCTGTGTTATTTATTCTGTCTAAGGAAACGTTCACATGGTGTATGTAAAGGCAATCATTAATTATATTCCTTTGTCCGCTTTTGTATATTTTGTATATAATCTAGATCATTCTACTGTACTAGGTAATGATTCATATCCTTGAAATAGAAGCCAGAAGTGTCCCCGACGATTTCCACTGATGAAGGTCTGAGGCCGTTTGTGTTTTGTTTTCACCTTTTTATTTATTAACTTTTGGCACTATGATTTTTTTGGGGCACCATGATGTTTTAATAAACATCTTCATTTTGCATTCAAGCCTCAGTTTTGGATTATTATTATTTTTCGACAGTGTCCAGGTCTGCATCTCTCCCAGTAGCCTTATTTCGACTCCTATGCAGCTGGAACAGACACTAGTGGCCTCATCATTTATGAACCGGGAAGGGGACATAAAGCTGTGGTTAGAGGTTAAAGCCTCGTGTCCTCCAGATGAGTTATCTCTTTGTGTTCTGGCATAATTCATTCACTGTCAATGGACAAGTTAGCAACACTGCGTTGGGTATGCCACACTAGGCTGCGGTGCTTTCTGTGTTCAACAACTGCGATGGTACAGACGGAAGTTCATCAGTCTAGCCAGTTAGCTAGCAATCTATCTACAAAGCTAAACACTTTGCTAGATAGATCAACTAAGAAACTGCCAGCACCTAGCTTCCACTTTCAACTGACCAGGTAATCCAATCCTATTGGCAGTGTGTTTCCATGCCGCATTTTTTAGCATGGAGGTCCTGGTAGCAATCGGTGCCTTGGTCGAATACCACATGGGACCCAGAGACATCGAACAGAACCATCTCTATGCTGCAAACCGTTCTGCAGCCTAGTGAAGCACGTGTGCATCAGGTATGGAAAATGCGAACTAGTCATCTGCAAAAAACGACGTAAGGCAAACCTCTGGTGCATTTGGTTTACTATTTGGTAGCATTATTTTTACGCCCCGTTTACACATTGCGTTTTGCGCAAAATGGTACGCAGCATCTTCTGGATATGTATGCAACAAACGTTCAACATTCATCTTCTGCTCCCATTTCTGTCAAACCTTCTAGGCATACAGTTTGATGCCTATGTTTGATAGATCCAACATATGCACCACACAGATCGCACTGCTACTGCCTCTGCAACTGCAATGCTGCAAAGCAAACGCAGCGTTCCATTTGAAATTTAATGTACTTCTGATGTACCAGAAAGCAATTTCACTGTCGGTGTGCTCGCGACGTTAGAGTTATAAAAATATGTTTGGTGTTTCCAACTTCAAAACACTAGGTGACAGCATCGGCCAGCACACAGTTTGCGCGAAGCAGGACGTTAACGTCATAAGCAACACAGCTCATTATACTCATGCAATACAGTTGTACGTAAAATATATATTTTTATAATTTGTTTAAAGTTTCCACTAGAGGACAGTCAGAAGTCAAAGATTGATGCCTTGGTACTTTGATATCTAATATCTTTGAAATGTCTGAAAGGACAGTATAACTACTGGATGAACAGATGAGAACACATTGAGGCACAACATTTTCACAGAATTTTGCTAAGCAAAGTCCACATATCGCCCTTCTTTATCTGATTATAAAACCATGAATATGATGTGACGTGTGATAAAGTGACAACAGTGATAATTCATAGTATAGTATAGTATAGTATAGTATAGTATACCTACTTAGTATTGTAAAGATAGATGGTTCATTACCGAAATCTCTGCTCTTAAGGAAAATGTAATCGTTCAGTCTGTCCTATCCTATTACTTTATCATGTACACCTTAGCCAAATACATTTAAACTCAGGTTTTCACAATTCCTGACATTTAATCCTAGTAAAAATTCCCTGTCTTAGGTCAGGTAGGATCACCACTTTATTTTAAGAATGTGAAATGTCAGAATAATAGCAGAGAGAATAATTTATTTCAGCTTTTATTTCTTTCATCACATTCCCAGTAGGTCAGAAGTTTACGTACACTCAATTAGTATTTGGTAGCATTGCCTTGAAATTGTTTAACTTGGGTCAAGTGTTTCAGGTAGCCTTCCACAAGCTTCCCACAATAAGTTGGGTGAATTTTGACCCATTCTTCCTGGTGTATCTGAGTCAGGTTTGTAGGCCTCCTTGCTCGCACATGCTTTTTCAGTTCTGCCCACACATTTTCTATAGGATTGAGGTCAGGGCTTTGTGATGGCCACTCCAATACCTTGACTATGTTGTCCTTGAGCCATTTCATTGTGCATTTGGAAGACCCATTTGCGACCAAGCTTTAACTGATGTCTTGAGATGTTGCTTCATGTAATGCTCCGGGTGTCGTGGGTGTGGAGTCAAACGCAGGAGACAGAGAGTGCAATGCTGTGCTCTTTAATTGTACCAACAGGGTGCTCACAATAATCACGGCCCCAAACACAGGGAATGAAAAATGTACAACTGAAAAATGCACGACCAGGAACTAACCCGTTCCTCTACTACCGAGCCGAAGGTTACAATGATTAATCCCGCACAACAACCAGGCGGGCCGGCTGTCTAAAGAAGCCCGACTAATCATTACAAACAGGTGCTACCAATAAACATACAAGGAGGGGGAGGAAAGACAATCAGTGGCAGCTAATAGGCCGGTGACGACGACCGCCGAGCGCCACCCGAGGTCGGACTCGTGACACTTCAATATATCCACATAATTTTCTGTCCTCATGATGCCATCTATTTGTGAAGTGCACCAGTCCCTCCTGCAGCAAATCACCCCCACAATATGATGCTGCCACCCCCGTGCTTCACGGTTGGGATGGTGTTCTTCGGCTTGCAAACCTCCCCCTTCCTAACATAACGATGGTAATTATGGTCAAACAGTTCTATTTCTGTTTCATCAGACCAGAGGACATTTCTTCAAAAAGTATGATCTTTGTCCCCACGTGCAGTTGCAAACCGTGGTCTGGCTTTTTTATGGCGGATTTGGAGCAGTGGCTTCTTCCTTGCTGAGCGGCCTTTCAGGTTATGTCGATATTGGACTTGTTTTACTGTGGATACCGATACTTTTGTACCTATTTCCTCCAGCATCTTCACAAAGTCCTTTGCTGTTGTTCGGGGATTGATTTGCACTTTTCGCCCCATAGTACGTTTATTTCTAGGAGACAGAACACGCCTCCTTCCTGAGCGGTATGACGGCTGCGTGGTCCCATGTGTTTATACTTGCGTACTATTGTTTGTACAGATGAATGTGGTACCTTCAGGCGTTTGGAAATTGCTCCCAGACTTGTGGAGGTCTACCTTGTGTTTTCTGAGGTCGTGGCTGATTTCTTTTGATTTTCCCATGATGTCAAGCAAAGAGGCACTGAGCTTGAAGGTTGGCCTTTAAATACATCCACAGGTACACCTCCAATTGACTCAAATAATGTCAATTAGCCTATCAGAAGCTTCTAAAGCCATGACATAATTTTCTGGAATTTTCCAAGCTGTTTAAAATGTATTTAATTTTCTGACCCACTAGAATTGTGATACAGTGAATTATAAGTGAAATAATCTGTCTGTAAACAATTGTTAGAAAAATGTTTTTTTTTTAAAGTAGATGTCCTAACCGACTTGCCAAAACTATAGTTTTTTAACAAAAAATTTGTGGAGTGGTTGAAAAACGAGTTTTAATGACTCCAACCTAAGTGTATGTAAACTTCTGACTTCTACTGTATTTGGTTCCTTCTTAACACTTTTCATTTCACTACAACAGTAGTCTCTGCCTGCTTATGTCACTAGGATGATGAATGCAACTTCACACTCCAGTTCAAATGTCATTACCTCCTTCATATTATTAATTACCTTGTCCTCTAACATTTTTAGGGCAGTTTCTCTCGCCATCCTGAGTGAAATTATTTGGGTTGAGGAGATTATCTTGTGCCACTTCATTCTCCTTGGCCTTTCAGTTCAGTTAAGTCAAACCAATTATCTGCTCATTATTATTACCCAGAAGACACTTCAGTGGGGAAAGACATACTTTCTTCCAAAATATTTATACACAAGGTAAGTCAGACGACTGGTAAATGTTTCAACTCATGTATTTTAATAATAATAATATAATAATATATGCCATTTAGCAGACGCTTTTATCCAAAGTGACTTACAGTCATGTGTGCATACATTCTACATATGGGTGGTCCCGGGAATCGAACCCACTACCCTGGCGTTACAAGCACCATGCTCTACCAACTGAGCTACAGAAGGAGCACCATTTTTAGAGTTTCTATTAAGATGTCAGTCAAGATCCTGTAGAGTTTCTATTAAGATGTCAGTCAAGATCCTGTAGAGTTTCTATTAAGATGTCAGTCAAGATCCTGTAGAGTTTCTATTAAGATGTCAGTCAAGATCCTGTAGTAAAACTGGAACAGATGCCTTCTTCCATAGTCATTGTGACATTCTTTGTCAGAGCTCCTACACATGCGCCAGATGCCTTTGAATGCTTGATGACAGTAGCTTTCAGGGACTTTTCTCTTGTGTCAGAAAAAGGCTCAGACTTGCAGAAGACCGAGCTTAACACCCACAACTCATTGTATCAAGAACCATTTGACATTTTAATAATAATAATAATAATAATATGCCATTTAGCAGACGCTTTTATCCAAAGCGACTTACAGTCATGTGTGCATACATTCTACATATGGGTGGTCGCGGGAATCGAACCCACTACCCTGGCATTACAAGCACCATGCTCTACCAACTGAGCTACAGAAGCTCTTATCCAGAGTAACTTACAGTACACATAAAACATTGCGTATTTCAGCACAGTTTATTAACATAGGCCTAAATTGTGCAGCTGCAGGGTCAAAGTGAATATTGTTTAACTTGCTTTGGCACAAGAGAGGGATCATTTACAATCCAAAACAACCACGCAACACCATCTATCCCCCCAGACCCAATTATTCACAAGAAGACACAATACAGTGGCATTGCTGGGCTCTGGCTTAATTGCTGCTCTCCATTACATTAAAACCCAAACCGCAGATACGATGGGATGACTCGGCTTCTCAACTAACACATCGTCACACAATGTTGATACAGCGTTCTCATGGAAACCAATGATTCTTGCCATATGGTTAAAAACCTGTAGAACAAACACCCATTAAAACTTTGTTCAGAGTTTAGCTTATTAATAATACTTGCAAGTTGGATTAAGTGCAAAGAAACATGCAGAATGAGTTGTCGCTTTTGACAACCCATATCAAAGATTTTTCCTAACTTTTACTGTATTATGGCTTTCCTTCCTAAATGAATGAACGAAAACACCTTGAATCTCTGACTCGTACAAAAAAAAGAGAAAGAAGAAAAAGAAAACATGTTCCCTCATTATTTCAACAGACTTTATTAAAGTGATCACGTGTTTTATATCTAAGAACAGTCATTAAAATACATTGGACTGTTTGCAAATTACTTTCTTACAGAAACCAATTGTCTACCGCCATACCTATGCTTGACAAAGCCACACGAACGCCCCCTCCTCTGTTCGTTAAAAATGAGCCCTGATTCACATTCAGAGCACTTAAGTAAAATGTTCCCTGCTTGACAGCTATGTCCTGCGACTCATCTTGTTTCCCCTGTGATTTCTGTGCCTACTCCCTCTCATCTCCATCCTTTCAAGGCCCCAACTGCTTCTGTAGTATGTCAGCGTAATCCCAGGCATGGGGGGGGGGCCCTGAGTTTGTACATCATGCAGCACAGCTGACCTCACCTCTGTAGCTCAGGGGAGGAGAAAACACACAAGGAACAGGGAGGGAAACTAAATACATTGGAGAGAAAGAGATTGAAGAGAAGAGAATAGAATACACATTTGGTGGATGCCAGTCCTCCTGCACATTGGCTAACTGGGCTATCTGCATTGTGTCCCACCCGCCAACCCCTCTTTTACGCTACTGCTACTCTCTGTTCCATCATATACGCATAGTCACTTCAACCATATCTACATGTACATACTACCTCAATCAGCCTGACTAGAGCAGTGTATGTAGCCAGTGTTTTTACTGTTGTTTTATTTCTTTACCTACCTATTGTTCACCTAATCCTTTTTTGCACTATTGGTTAGAGCCTGTAAGTAAGTATTTCACTGTAAGGTCTACACCTGTTGTATTCGGCGCATGTGACAAATCAACTTTGACTTGATTTGATATATTTGTCCTATTTCACGCATCTACAAGTGCTAATTACATTTTCCAGGAGTTCTTATCCAGAGGACCCTCGGAGAGCAGTGTATGCCATTATCAAAAAGGAGGGGAGGGTAGAGAGGAGAGGAGAAGAGAGGAGAGGGGAAAAGACGAGAGGAGAGGGGAGGGGAGACAGGAGAGGGGTGTGGAGGAGAGGAGAGATACTGGAATAGAGGAATATAATAGAGAGGAGAGGAGAGGGGAGAAGAGAAGAGGAGAGGAGAGAAGACACTGGAATAGAGGAATAGAATAGAGAGGAGAGGAGAGGAGACATACTGGAATAGAATAATAGAATAGAATCCCTGATTTGTCTCTGATTTCCACTCACAGCGTTGGATGCACCAGACTGTTGCAAACTGTAGGCTGCTTCACAAGAGAACAAACTACTGAAAGTATGATAAAATATGATACTGTGTTTATTTGTTAAAATTACTCTGCTCACCCAGTTATGGATGACAGGCCGTCATTGTTAATATAAAAATGTTCTTCACTCTGTTACCTGATTAAATAAAGGTTTTAAAACGTATTACAATAGTTACAGTATTTAACATATTCCGTGAAATTCTCCTTTCAGACCCCATGTCAAGACTACATGACATAAATCAACCAAGGTAATACAGTTCATTCAGATGGAAAACTGCTGTGGTAAAAACATCTCCAGTAATCAGTATTACATAGAACCCCAGAAAGACAGCACAAGCTGCATCCATCAAATCCCCTTCACAATGTTCCGTCTCTTCAAGAACCACTCGACATGGGCTCGGGCTCCCTAGGTTAATGCAGTGCTGTGGCCATGTGATGGAGCAACTCTGACAATGAGGGCTGCGTCTTTAGGTCAGTGCAATCCCATCAAAGTGGGAGAGAGCACCTGGAGACAAGATATGGTTTGATGAAGGCTTCAATCTTATCACAGACTCAGATGTCTCCAGGATGATGTGTTCCACCTGTGCAACTTTAAGTGTGTGTGTGTGTGTGGGGGGGCGTGTGTGGGGGAGTGTGTGTGTGTGGGGGGGGTTGGGGGGGGTGCGTGCGTGGGGGTGTGGGAGGGGCGTGCGTGCTTGTGTGTGTGGGGGGGGGGCGTGCGTGAGTGATTGTTTTTGCATGTTTATGGGTGGAAAACCTTTTTCATTGTTTAGGTAGAGAGAGTGGGAACCTTCTTGCCCTTTTGATGTTTATGGTACGGGCAGAATCCTGACATCAGTTAATATATAATAATATATGCCATTTAGCAGACGCTTTTATCCAAAGCGACTTACAGTCATGTGTGCATACAAGATGGGTGGTCCCGGGGATCAAACCCACTACCCTGGCGTTACAAGCGCCATGCTCTACCAACTGAGCTACAGAAGGACCACCAGTTCAACCACATCAAAGAGGGAAAGAGTACCTGATCGCAGCAAGACATCAATGATACGTTTGGTGAAGGATTTTACACCACGGAGGGTTGGAAGAGGGTCAAGGTGATATCTGCGACCTTTGCTGCTTCACAGTGTGTGTGTGTGTTTGCATGTTCGTGGGAGGAAAACCTTATTTTTCTTGAGGCAGAGAGTGTGAAAACCCTGTTTTCATGTTCAACCTCCGCTGTTCCTAAGAACTCAGTTTCTCACAAAGCAGCTCAATGTTCCGACACACAGACTTCCTTTGATGTCTCCCAATCTCTCTTTTTTTCAGCAATTATTTTCTGCATCTTCTCGTCTAACTTCGGTATCTTCCTCTAAACAAATAATTCTATGTATACGTGGGAGACAAATGGCAGCACGGGGGTGATACTGTAGCTAGTTCCCTCCGCATCCCAGACAGTATTATAAGAAAATAACAAACTGACAATCACCTATTATTTATGTTCGTTGTAATGTCTTTGGTGTGTGACCTTAGTCTAGACCAGGGGTGGGAAACTCAAGGCCTCAAGGGCCTGATTGGTGTCACACTTAAAAAAAATAAAAATAGAATTGCATTCTTAACTGAAGATCATGATTAGGTGATTATTGGAGTCAGGTGTGTTCGCTGAGGCAAAACTGTGGCATTAATCAGGCCCCGAGGACTGGAGGTGCCTACCCTTGGTCTTGACAAACAGGCTGCTAGAAAACATAGGTGTTACAGTTTATCCTAGAAGGGACAAGAAGATTACACAAGACATAAAAGGGATTCCAAGGTGACACATACCGTAGAATCATTCTTAGGACAATTGTAAGGTTTTGTTTTCCATTATCCAGGTGTTAGCTATCCTCCAGATGGGATTCACAGATCTCTGTTGAGTCTTTCCATCAGACTCTTGGTGATAACAAGTTTAGCTGTGTGTCTAGTTGACTGTGGCAGAAGCTGATATTGTTCCCTATTCCCTATAGGGCATCGCTTATGACCAGAGACCTTGTCAAAATTCTGTGACACACTGTGCTGGAACACCATGTTCAGACCTGTGTGTTTACATATCACTGCCTGAAACACTGACTATCCTGCCGATCCTTGACTTCGGCGATGTCATTTACAAAATAGCCTCCAACACTCTACTCAGCAAATTGGATGCAGGCTATCACAGTGCCATCCATTTTGTCACCAAAGCCCCATATACTACCAACCACTGCGACATGTATGCTCTCGTTGGCTGGCCCTCGCTTCATATTCATCGCCAAACTCACTGGCTCCAGGTCATCTATAAGTGTTTGCTAGGTAAAGCTCCGCCTTATCTCAGCTCACTGGTCACCATAGCAACACCCACCCGTAGCACGCGCTCCAGCAGGGGTATTTCACTGGTCATCCCCAAAGCCAACACCTAATTTGACCGCCTTTTCTTCCAGTTCTCTGCTGCCAATGACTGGAACGAATTGAAAACATCACTGAAGTTGGAGACTTACAGTGCCTTGCGAAAGTATTCGGCCCCCTTGAACTTTGCGACCTTTTGCCACATCTCCCTCTAACTTTAAGTATCGGCTGTCAGAGCAGCTTACCGATCGCTGCAGTTGTACACAGCCCATCTGTAAATAGCCCATCCAACCAACTACCTACCTCATCCTCATATTTGTTTTTGTTTTTCTGCTCTTTTGCACACCAGTATTTCTACTTGCACATCCTCATCTGCACATTGCTAAATTGTAATTACTTTGGCACTATGGCCTATTTATTGCCTTACCTCCTTATTTCATTTGCACACACTGTATACAGAGCATTGAGCAGGTGCCTGAAGGGTAGGATATCCATACCTCAGCTAGAGATTAGCAGCCTGCAGCTTATCAACACTGAGTTGTTATCATATATTGTAAGGTCTCTACGGTGATTCAGTAATTCAGTCTAAGCTGCACTTTGCAAATCAAAGACTCTGTGTCTCTCATGTCACACACTCAGGGCTGATGTCACACTCAGTCAACCTTCTGTGGTGTCGAATGCATGTCAAAATGGGTATCAAATGGATTTTCATTCCTTGTAGAGATCCTCTTCTTGTTGACTGTTGGCGTGTGGTTGAGTCAACCACTAATATATTGAATTGTATTAAGATGGTCATACCATGGATCATTTAGGAATTTGATTTCAAATTACAGGACCCCTTTAGGTATCAAAAAATATTTACAAATGATTTGATAAATATTGAATTTGGCCTTTACTACTATAGCCCATACAAGCCCATACAAGCCCATACAAGCCCATACAAGCCCATACAAGCCCATACAAGCCCATACAAGCCCATACAAACCCATACAAACGCATTGATAAATGGCAAAAAAAATATAGTGCAAAAATAAATCATAAGGAATAAGGTTTTGAAGTGCCTGTCTTATACAAGTATCTTTTGTCCACATATTTAACCCCCTATTTTTGTTGGAACAAACCTAGCTCCGTACTTCCATTTGTTTGTATGGGTTACCGTCAGACGATTCTCATGGGAGAACACCATTGTGTTCGTGAGAGTCTCCCCTTTTCATGGTGGGGTCAAATGAGTTCGTAGCTCAAACCACAGGATGCTGAGGGGAGAACGGCTCATAACCATGTGTGTGGTGTATTTGATTCCATTCCACTAATTCTGCTCCAGTCATTACCACACGCACGTCCTCCCCATTTAAGGTGCTACCAGCCTCCTGTGGATCAAATGGTTCGGACACGACAGACAGAAGTTGACACATCAGCATTACTGACTTCCGATGAGTACCATGACACTTCTAGGGGTCGTAGAGCAAAAGAGCGAGTCAGTTTTGTAGGCCAAACCACTTGGAACCTACAGACTTTTTCGCGAGAAGACCAATCTGAAGGGATGTCTCACGGTCTGACAGACACAACCGTAGCTCGGCCACATTCCACCGCTGATGCGGAGGACCGACATTGATTGGATTGAGACGCAGCCCATGTAAAAACATAAACTGGCGGATTTTGATGGGGATTTTTGTAATCGTGTCTTTTAGATTGACTCACGGCTGCATCAATAGACTCTTAAGGATTAATGAGAACGAGCCAACCTTCTGATTCAGGATGCAGTAATGAGTATTAAAACTGTCACCTGTGATAAAACAAAGGGCAATATGGTAGACGGCATTCAAAAGTTTAACCGTAGTGGCTGTTACATTCAGGTACAGTTGAAGTCAGAAGTTTACATACACTTATTTTAAAGGGTCAGATCTGTATCACACATCCTGGGCAGTGACCTTGCCATGTAACCTACAGTTGAAGTCGGTAGTTTACATACACTTAGGTTGGAATCATTTAAACTAGTTTTTCAACTACTCCACAAACTTCTTGTTAACAAACTATAGTTTTGGCAAGTCGGTTAGGACATCTACTTTGTGCAATACACAAGTCATTTTTCCGACAATTGTTTACAGACAGATTATTTCACTTATAATTCGCTTTATCACAATTCCAGTGGGTCAGAAGTTTACATACACTATGTTAACTGTGCCATTAAACAGCTTGTTTAAATTATGGCATGGATGTATTTCAAGGCCTACCTTCAAACTCAATGCCTCTTTGCTTGACATCATGAAAAAATCAAAATAAATCATCCAAGACCTCAGAAAAATAATTGTAGACCTCCAACAGTCTGGTTCATCCTTGGGAGCAACTTCCAAATGCCTGAAGGTCCCACATTAATCTGTACAAACAATAGTACGCAAGTATAAGCACCATGGGACCATGCATCCGTCATGCCGCTCAGGAAGGAGTTCTGTCTCCTAGATATGAACGTACTTTGGTGCGAAAAGTGCAAATCAATCCCAGAACAACAACAAAGGACTTTGTGAAGATGCTGGAGGAAATAGGTACAAAAGTATCTGTATCCACAGTAAAACGAGTCCTATATCGACATAACCTGAAAGGCTACTCAGCAAGGAAGAAGCAACTGCTCCAAATCCGCCATAAAAATGCCAGACCACGGTTTGCAACTGCACATGGGGACAGAGATTGTACTTTTTGGAGAAATCTCTTCCGGTCTGATGAAACAAAAATAGAACTGTTTGACCATAATGGCCATCCTTATGTTTGGAGGAAAAGGGGGAGGCTTGCAAGCCGAAAAACATCATCCCATCCGTAAGGCGGCAGGGTAGTCTAGTGGTTTGACCGTTGGACTAGTAACCAGAAGGTTGCAAGTTCAAATCCCTGACCTGACAAGGTGCAAATCTGTCATTCTGCCCCTGAACAGGCACTTAACCCACTGTTCCTAGGCTGTCATAAAAAATAAGAATTTGTTCTTAACTGACTTGCCTAGTTAAATAAATGTACTTTTTTTTAAAGCACGGGGTGGCAGCATCATGTTGTGGGGTTGCTTTGCTGCAGGAGGGACTGGTGCACTTCACAAATAGATGGCATCATGAGGAGGACAATTATGTGGATATATTGAAGCAACATCTCAAGACATCAGTCAGGAAGTTAAAGCTTGGTAGCAAATGGTTCTTCCAAATGGTTCTTCCAACTGCCAAAGTTGTGGCAAAATGGCTTAAGGACAACATAGTCAAGGTACTGGAGTGGCCATCACAAAGCCCTGACCTCAATCATATAGAAAATGTTTGGGCAGAACTGATAAAGTGTGTGTGGGCAAGGAGTCCTACAAACCTGATTCAATTACACAAGCTCTGTCAGGAGGAATGGGTCAAAATTCACCTAACTTATTGTGGGAAGCTTGTGGAAGGCTACCTGAAACGTTTGACAAACGTTGAACAATTTAAAGGCAATGCTACCAAATACTAATTGAGTTTATGTAAACTTCTGACCCACTGGGAACGTGATGAAAGAAATAAAAGCTGAAATAAATAATTCTCTCTGCTATTATTCTGACATTTCACATTCTTAAAATAAAGAGGTGATCCTAACTGACCTAAGACTGTGAATTTGAACTAGGATTAAATGTCAGGAATTGTGAAAAACTGAGTTTAAATGTAGTCAGCTATGGTGTATGTAAACTTCCAACTTCAACTGTAAATGGTGTTACCATAGTCAAGAACTGGCAGGAAAGTTGACTGTACAATCTGCTTCCCGTTATTTAGAGAGAGGCCAGATCTATTTTTAAAAAAAACATATTTTCTTTTTAACTAGTTCATCAGTATGTTTTTAAAACATTAAATCCTCGTCAATCCAAATGCCCAGAAATGTGGGAACCTGATCGATGGGCCAACCATTCAATTAATACATATGTAGTCCATCTGAAACATTTTTGCAAGAATTAGAGAACAACATGCATTTAGTCTTGGCCACATTAAGTACAAGTTTTAAATCAACCGGGGCTTTCTGTAACGCATCAAAATCAGATTTCAGCTCTAGCACCTGGTCTAGTTGGGTTAATGGCATACGTAAAAGTATTGTCTGCATACAGATGAATATTACAAGTTTTAGCAGATAGACCAATATTATTTATGTAACTAGTAAAGAGAACTGGTCCCAGTACCGACCCCTGTGGTACACCTTTCCTAATATCCAGGAAACTAGTCTTATCACAAATCACACATTGTGTCCTGTCTGACAGATCCTTCGCAAACCACTTGCATGAAGTCTTAACCAGGCCTACTTCAGTCAACCTTTGAATTAGAATGTCATTGTCAACAGTATCGAAGGTCTTGGAAAGTTCTCTAAATAAGGCAGCACTATGCTTTTTAGGATCTCAGTAATTTAACACATCATTATAAACAAGCGTAGTAGCTGAAAAGGTGTTATGTCCAGCTGTAAAACAGGACTGGTTCACATTAATAATGGAGTGAGAAGTAAAAAGGGATTTTAAAACTTTGGAAAGGCAAGATCATTTGAAAACTGGATGTTAGTTATCTAAGTCAGATGGATCTCTTCCTTTATATAGGGGCAGGACGTGCCGGTTTCCAGATCTTAGGGATAACACCAGAAACAATTGTCGAGTTAACAACACATGTAAGGACCGGCGCTGGAGATGAGAAGCAGGTATGGGGAGTCAACATTTAATATAGCGCAGACATTGAACAGGACAGGACCAGAGTCAGCACCGGGTAACATAACGACATACAAATATCAATCTTAAACCTGGCAACAGAGCTTGGGAACAGACAGATATACTGTAGGGGAGGTAATGACACAGGTGATTGAGTCCAAGTGAGTCCAATAATTGCTGATGCCTGTGACGGGGGAAGGCAGGAGTGCGTAATGCTGAGGAGCCTGGTGCCTTCGGGTGCTAGGGAGAGGGCTCGGGAGGTCAATGGTTCAGCAATTAGTGGGGCAGAGAACCAATCCTTAAGTGAACCAATCCTTATGGATTGTTTTAACATCAATCTTTTGCAAAGCACTTATTAGTACATCATAGACATTCCAAATGTTTGAAATTAAAATTAAGTATGTGAGTCTGTTAGTGCATCATTCTCTACAATCTGTTTAGAGGTGACTAAAAGACTCCCTTTGGGAGTTAGATACATTTTCAGAGACTATCCTTTCAAACAGGTGGCCAGCTGGAGGTTATTAAATGATTATTAAAAGCACCACACATTTCTATTTTGTCTAGTACTGGACCAGAGACAGCCAAAACCTGATGGGTAAGGAGTGGCTAGAGTTAAACATATTTTTTAAAAGACCACTTTCCGTGTCCTTGGGGAAACCATGGGTGAAGAGGAAATTCCTCAACTCCTGGAGGACAGTGATCATTCAATTGTTAAAAGTAATTTAAAAAATAATGTTTCAGTACTTAATCTTCATCAAGGTTTTTCCCGTTTCACTTCAGTCAGTTTACTCCTCGATTCGTGCATCTTGGCTGGAGAGTGAAGCAGTGGTCACTTCCCATTGGGAAAAACAGGATAAAAAATGTTCATTCAAGATCTCTAACTCAAACATTTTAACCAGTTCACATGCATAATGTAGGGACTTTTCTGGTCTATTGATAAAATAAAAAAAGCATGACTGGGAAATTAACACCTACCAAACAACGTTTGCCATAAAATTACACAATATATGTCCCAACATGTTTTAAAAAAATGGGTAATTACAGTGTTATGACCACATTATGACAGGTTATGACAAGTTATGTCACGTGTTATGACACTGGGTGTCAAGTAAAGCGTTACCAAAATGAACACATTAACCCCTGCTGTATCTATGAGTTTATACAGGCTGGGAAATCAGACTTTGAAAACACCAACACAAACATAAACATTCCCTTTAGACAGCTAGTAAGCTGGAGCACAGATTTGGTGCATAATTACAGTTTTAAGTAAAGTTGTACTAGTAAAAGCAAAGCAATATGATAAATAAGAACATAGTCTACGTGCGAGAAGTACTTATTACAGAGCAGTTTGCCCAGACGACTGTAGGCGAGACGGATCAAAGCTAAACACTGCAATTATCTGGTGGGTTCTGTTGGGTTTGGGTTGTGGAGGATGTAGAGGCTGTGGAGGCTGGGACAGCACAGTACACCCTGTCACCTGCTGAGTGGGGAGATGAACGTAGTAACATCAGAAGGTTGCAACATGGTTAACACCATCTCATCCAACCATTCGATCGCGCGTGCGTGCGGGCATTCAGTGTGGTTGTGTGTCAGAGTGCATCAGCGTGTAAAATCTGTTTCTGCCAGCTTGTGTCTAAAGAACCAAGAAGAACATGTCAGTTTTAGAAACAGCCCAGATGGTATCTGCCTGGGGTCCTTTTCCCCACCTCCACAGGATATTAGTGTTTAACTCAGCAGGGATCAGGGCTTCTGTGGCATATGTTTCCAATGAGGTCTACAATACAGAATAGAGACTAGAGTATTCCACAAATCAACATGTTTGATTTGCATGGCACAGAAACACTGCTATGTGTTTAAACCAAAAAGAAACCTGGCTTGAAATTGAGTTAATACAAAGTGGTAATGTACTCACAGTCTTGTCACGTGTGTCTGGATTATTTTCCATCATTGGATGTAAGGAGCTTATCTTTCAATTTGGTATACTTTGTCACATATTTCAGTTTCTCAGCTCCATGTGCAAGAGCTCTTTTTAGGGATGTAAATGCTCAGTTGTGCTACATTTTAGCATATCATCGGCAGCCATTTCGAGTCTTCGGTTTTAGCTGTTTGATTTGTTGCATCTTTGAGGACTAAAAGCTCATGAGCAGCTTACTGCTAGAAAGACATCCAAACCCCAAGGACATTAGAGAGTTGCTAACCGGGCAAGCTTTAAAAGAATATTCAAGTATGTTGTGTCTAAACCCAAGGTTATTTAGAATCGACAAAAAACACAAACACAGGCAGGAGGTTTTCAATTCTCTTTTTACAAAGAGGGTTTACAAGATATTAAAAGACAGAACAAAAAACAAGGACAGGCCCGGGAACACACTCACACCACATTCATGACAGAGTTCATCTTTGGCTGGATGCCATCACGGTCCGAGAGCTGTCGTCGTCGTGGTCTCGTCCATGGCTCACCAGCTGGGTTCCAGTCGAGAGAGAGGAGAAGCTGGATCAATAACATCACTTGACAATGTAGCAATACTTCACTCAGACAAGATTGCCCAAATACAGTATCAATAAACTGGCTGTACATATGTCAGTGCGTGTCTCTCCCTCTGTTTTCTCCCTGCTTCCACTACACTAGACTGCTGCTAAGCCTAGCATCACTGGGGCCAGAACACCAGGGTCAGCCAAATGCTCAATATAAATTATTATGACAACAGAGAAATAGCGCAAAAGCCATTAAAAATAACTGGTCCATGGGCCTCCTGCTGTGTCATATCTCAAAAAGATATATAATTGATGTTATTATTATTATTTTTTAATTTCAACCATCCCACCCGAATAAAAGATGGCCCGGACCTTCTGGCATTTCACAGAACTGCCAGATGGCCAATCCACCCATGAAAAGGGATGAACGGCAGGGAGGATGGCTGTTTATTTTGATAATTGGATTCTCAGTTTGTAAGTGCCAAGGAGCTTGCATTTGAATGAAGAGTCAACAAGGCACCATGCAATTGTGCCAGTCTAATTGTTGCTAGGCGAGAGAGAACCCTTGCCAGCCAGAGAACACAGTGACAGAGGTAACCTAGGGTTGTATCCCATATGTCACCCTATTTCCTATGGGCCCTGTTCAAAAGTAGTGCACTATAATGGGCAATAGGGTGCCATTTGGGATGCAAGGGACAATGCTAGTCAGTCACAGAGGAGTCTCTCTCTGAGATCGATAACATCCTGCCAACATAAAAGTCATCGCGATAAAGTACTCATAAAAACAAATCACTCCACAGCCACAAAGGACCAAATATAGTCAAAGGACCAAATCGCCCCCTTGTGGCCTCATATGGGTAGAATGTTATTCCTATTTTT
Organism: Oncorhynchus gorbuscha; assembly: GCF_021184085.1. Taxonomy (NCBI): domain Eukaryota; kingdom Metazoa; phylum Chordata; class Actinopteri; order Salmoniformes; family Salmonidae; genus Oncorhynchus; species Oncorhynchus gorbuscha. The sequence goes on along the minus strand of NC_060173.1, from coordinate 107,049,979 downwards.
CATAATTTCATAAGGGGCAGTATTTTCATTTTTGGAAAAAAAATGTTCCCGTTTTAAATGGGATATTTTGTCAGGACAAGAGGCTAGAATATGCATATAATTGACAGCTTTGGATAGAAAACACTCGAACATTTCCAAAACTGTTAAGATATTGTCTGTGAGTATAAGAACTGATGTTGCAGGCGAAAGCCTGAGAAAAATCCAATCCGGAAGTGCCCCAGGTTTTGAAAGCTCTGCGTTCCAATGAGTCCCTATTGAGCTGTGAATGTGCCATCAACGAGCTTAAGCTTTCTACCTATTCCCCAATGTGTCTACAGCATTGTGACGTAATTTTACGCATTTCTTTTGAATGAATAGCCGTAGGTTGTCGCATTGCGTAAGTGGTCACATGGTGGCTCCGACAGAGATTCTCGTGTAAAATACAGAGGTAGCCATTACTCCAATCGGTCCTACTGAAAAACGATTTGTCCCTATGGATATATTATCGAATAGATATTAGAAAAACACCTTGAGGATTGATTATAAACAACGTTTGCCATGTTTCTGTCGATATTATGGAGCTAATTTGGAATATTTTTTGCCATTTTCGTGACTGCAATTTCTGGGCGATTTCTCAGCCAAACGTGAAGAACAAAACGGAGCTATTTCGCCTACAAAAATAATATTTTTGGAAAAAATGAACTTTGGCTATCTACCTGGGAGTCTCGTGAGTGAAAACATCCAAAGTTCATCAAAGGTAAACTATTTAATTTGATTGCTTTTCTGATTTGTGACAAGGTTGCCTGCTGCTAGCAAGGCATAATGCTATGCTAGGCTATCGATAAACTTATACAAATGCTTGTCTAGCTTTGGCTGTAAAGCATATTTTGAAAATCTGAGATGACAGGGTGATTAACAAAAGGCTAAGTTGTGTCTCAATATATTTCATTTGTAATTTTCATGAATAGGAATATTTTCTAGGGATATTTATGTCCGTTGCGTTATGCTAATTATTGTCAGGCGATGATTACGCTCCAAAATCCGGGATGGGGAATATCAAGAGTAATAAACATTCTTATTTTTAAAAACTGCGAAACCCCGGGGTTTATGTCAATAGATTTTGTTCTGTTTCAGTCTTCTGTGATGTGTCTAAAGTGTAATAATGCGATGCAAACTCATTTCAATACATTTCAACTCTATATCTGACCGTGAGCATTTTCCCACTGAAGTCGGATACAACACCAAACTGCAGTCAGGTCAAGACCCTGGTGAGGACGTAGAGCACGCAGATTAGCTATCCTGAGACGGTTTCTGACAGTTTGTGTAGAACTGATCAAACCCACAGTTTGATCAGCTGTCGGGGTGGCTGGTCTCAGACCATCCCGCAGGTAAAGAAGCCAGATGTGGAGGTCTTGGGCTGGCGTGGTTACATGTGGCTTGCGGTTGTGAGGCCGGTTGGATGTACTGCCCAATTATTTTAAACTACGTTGGAGGCGCCTTATGGTAGAGAAATGCTCTTCAATGCTCTGGCAACAGCACTGGTGGACATTCCTGTAGTCAGTGTGCCAATTGCACGCTCCCTCAACTGTAGATTTTTTTATTGTCCTCAGCACAAGGTGCACCTGTGTAATAATCATCTAATTAATATGCCAGACCTGTCAGATGGATGGATTTTCTTGGCAAAGGAGAAATGCCCACTAACAGGGATGTAAGCAAATTTGTCCACAAAAGTTTAGAGAAATACGTTTTTTGTGCGTATGAAACATGTCTGGGATCTTTTATTTCAGCTCATGAAACATGTCTGGGATCTTTTATTTCAGCTCATGAAACATGTCTGGGATCTTTTATTTCAGCTCATGAAACATGTCTGGGATCTTTTATTTCAGCTCATGAAACATGTCTGGGATCTTTTATTTCAGCTCATGAAACATGTCTGGGATCTTTTATTTCAGCTCATGAAACATGTCTGGGATCTTTTATTTCAGCTCATGAAACATGTCTGGGATCTTTTATTTCAGCTCATGAAACATGGGACCAACACTACATGTTACGGTATATTTTTGTTCAGTGTAAACTGAGGGGTTAAAATTTCTCATTACAAAACACAAAAATATGAATTCCAATTTATTTGGACTCTTACAAAAAAACAAAACATTAATGCTTTGATCCATTTAGTCTTTCTTAGGGCTTGTTCACTTTACACAAGAAATCTTGGATGGCCTTGATGTGAATGAAGAGGAGAGAAATACCAACATCTTTGGATGATTAAAGTGAGGACATGTGTAGAGGACATGTGTAGAGGACATGTGTAGAGGACATGTGTAGAGGACATGTGTAGAGGACATGTGTAGAGGACACGTGTAGAGGACATGTGTAGAGGACATGTGTAGAGGACATGTGTAGAGGACATGTGTAGAGGACACGTGTAGAGGACATGTGTAGAGGACATGTGTAGAGGACATGTGTAGAGGACATGTGTAGAGGACACGTGTAGAGGACACGTGTAGAGGACATGTGTAGAGGACATGTGTAGAGGACACGTGTAGAGGACACGTGTAGAGGACACGTGTAGAGGACACGTGTAGAGGACACGTGTAGAGGACACGTGTAGAGGACACGTGTGGGGTTACGGAATACAGAAGCATTTCTAACATAGCAAATGAAACCTGTCACCTTCAGAAACACAAATGAACCAATAACGAGCTAGCGGTGGATGATGAAAACAGTAGTACCCTCATAGTACCCTCATACTGAAACAGTCACCAGTGGAACCCTATTCCCGCTTACAGTCCACTACTTTTGACCAGGGCTTCTTGAATAGGGTGTCATTTCGAATGCAATCTATATATTAGCTGCTGTTCAATGTTATTACACTGCTAAATACTGTCAATGATTCTATTTAAGAACTCACAACATATAATTTCTCTTTGAATGGAAGTATAAATGTTTACAATAACACTTTCAATGCCCTTTGCTAAAAAATTCCGATGGCATCTCAAAGCTTTAATTGCAGCGTACGAGGGAAAAGGAACAGGCGTGCAACATAATGTTATGTTATTTTCAAATCTAATTTCACCTTGTGGGTATTACATAATTTCTATGTTTTCCATGTATGCCCATTAGTTTTAATTATGCCAATTTCTATCAATTCTACATCAATAATATTTAGAAACATGCAAGAGAATGTCTGTTTAGATAGAAGGTTTAATTTGCAATTATCAGCATGTGTTTACGGTGAGCAGATCAGCAATGTGTGGATAGATTGTTGACCACAGAGCTCTATTGTCATGTCATCCAACACATGTAAACACCTGGAGTTTGTTAAACGGCATTGGCACTTGGATAGGAAATGGTGCTATGGTCAGATGACATGGAAATAGAGCTCTTTAGACATGCACCCCAGTGGTGGGTTTGGCGTTGAAAGAATAATGTACAGTAGGCACAGTAAATAACCCATACTGTGACTTCCGAAAGTATTCAGACCCCTTCCCTATTTCCACATTTTGTTACATTACAGCCTTATTCTAAAATTGACTTTAACAAAATATCCTCATCTATCTACACACAATACCCCATAATGACAAAGAGAAAAAAGGTTTGTTATAAATGTTTGAAAATGTATTACAAAAATAAAAACATACATGTTCCCCATCCAACCTGACAGAGCTTGAGATGTTCTGCAGAGAAGTGCACTGTATCTACTGTAAAATGTGGTGGCGGTTCTTGGATTTTGCTGGGCTATTTTGCTTCCACTGATCCTATTAAGGTCAATGGCATTATGAACTTTACCCAGTACCTGACGTTTTGCCCCAAACCTGGTTACCTCTACCAGCAAGCTCAAACTTGGCTGCAAGGGAATCTTCCAGCAAGACAATAACCCCAAGCACACAACAAATAAATTATCAATTGACCACAAAATCAACATTTTGAAATGGCCAGCTCAGTCTCTGGACTTGAACCCATTTGAAAACCTGTGGGTTTAATTGAAGAGGACAGACCATAAGTGCAGGGGAATGATATCAAGGATCTGGGACAATTCTGTATGAAGGAATGGTGTAAAACCCCTTCCAATGTGTCCTCCAATCTCATAAAATAATTTTGAAAAAGGCTCAGTGCCATTATCCTTGCAAGGGGGAGGGTTCTAGAGTATTGAAAACAGGGGTGCCAATCACTTTGACCACTATCTTTTTGAGGAAAAAAACAACTTCTCTGAGCAATTGTATTAGTACAAAATAGAATAATTTACCCATTTTTCCAACCAGACAATAAAGCTCAGTATTTGTATTATTTATTTTAGACAGACATTCTTTACTCATATGTATCGATCAAGGGTGCCAATAATTTTGGTCATGACTGTTTATGCAGCCAATTGTAGCAGTAAGTTCCAATGTCAAAGAGAAACATTCAGAGAAAATAAAGCCTTCTAATTATACCTTTGTGGGAAGAAAAAATAAACATTTTGGAAGGTTAATTCCTCATACATTTATCATAACTTATTACAATCACATCTTATCCTGAGAATATTAATAATAATTTACCAGTCAGAGATAATCTCTTCTGAGTGTGAATCACTACCTTGCAGAATAACCTCTGCTTAGTGACAATAACCCATAAAGAGCTAAATCTGCACAAAAATAGAATATTACTTGGTAGTCTTAATAGGTGTAATGAAAAAAGTTGACCTTGTTGGAATGGTATAAAAGAGGTCTATCTCTCATGGACAGTGCTATAGTCATATCTGTACCCTAGCAGAAGGACTGTTGTCCAGGATTACCATAACCTTTCTGAGAACATAATTCCCAGAGCAAAACATGTTTTTACTTCTCATTCCCACAGCATTTCCTCTTACAGTGCCTTGCGAAAGTATTCGGCCCCCTTAAACTTTGCGACCTTTTGCCACATTTCAGGCTTCAAACATAAAGATATAAAACTGTATTTTTTTGTGAAGAATCAACAACAAGTGGGACACAATCATGAAGTGGAACAACATTTATTGGATATTTCAAACTTTTTTTAACAAATCAAAAACTGAAAAATTGGGCGTGCAAAATTATTCTGCCCCCTTAAGTTAATACTTTGTAGCGTCACCTTTTGCTGCGATTACAGCTGTAAGTCGCTTGGGGTATGTCTCTATCAGTTTTGCACATCGAGAGACTGAATTTTTTTTCCCATTCCTCCTTGCAAAACAGCTCGAGCTCAGTGAGGTTGGATGGAGAGCATTTGTGAACAGCAGTTTTCAGTTCTTTCCACAGATTCTCGATTGGATTCAGGTCTGGACTTTGACTTGGCCATTCTAACACCTGGATATGTTTATTTTTGAACCATTCCATTGTAGATTTTGCTTTATGTTTTGGATCATTGTCTTGTTGGAAGACAAATCTCCGTCCCAGTCTCAGGTCTTTTGCAGACTCCATCAGGTTTTCTTCCAGAATGGTCCTGTATTTGGCTCCATCCATCTTCCCATCAATTTTAACAATCTTCCCTGTCCCTGCTGAAGAAAAGCAGGCCCAAACCATGATGCTTCCACCACCATGTTTGACAGTGGGGATGGTGTGTTCAGGGAGATGAGCTGTGTTGCTTTTACGTCAAACATAACGTTTTGCATTGTTGCCATAAATTTCAATTCTGGTTTCATCTGACCAGAGAACCTTCTTCCACATGTTTGGTGTGTCTACCAGGTGGCTTGTAGCAAACTTTAAATGACACTTTTTATGGATATCTTTAAGAAATGGCTTTCTTCTTGCCACTCTTCCATAAAGGCCAGATTTGTGCAATATACGACTGATTGTTGTCCAATGGACAGAGTCTCCCACCTCAGCTGTAGATCTCTGCAGTTCATCCAGAGTGATCATGGGCCTCTTGGCTGCATGTCTGATCAGTCTTCTCCTTGTATGAGCTGAAAGTTTAGAGGGACGGCCAGGTCTTGGTAGATTTGCAGTGGTCTGATACTCCTTCCATTTAAATATTATCGCTTGCACAGTGCTCCTTGGGATGTTTAAAGCTTGGGAAATCTTTTTGTATCCAAATCCGGCTTTAAACTTCTTCACAACAGTATCTCGGACCTGCCTGGTGTGTTCCTTGTTCTTCATGATGCTCTCTGCGCTTTTAACGGACCTCTGAGACTATCACAGTGCAGGTGCATTTATACGGAGACTTGATTACACGCAGGTGGATTGTATTTATCATCATTAGTCATTTAGGTCAACATTGGATCATTCAGAGATCCTCACTGAACTTCTGGAGAGAGTTTGCTGCACTGAAAGTAAAGGGGCTGAATAATTTTGCACGCCCAATTTTTCAGTTTTTGATTTGTTAAAAAAGTTTGAAATATCCAATAAATGTCATTCCACTTCATGATTGTGTCCCACTTGTTGTTGATTCTTCACAAAAAAATACAGTTTTATATATTTTTGTTTGAAGCCTGAAATGTGGCAAAAGGTCGCAAAGTTCAAGGGGGCCGAATACTTTCGCAAGGCACTGTATATAGCATTATAGGATCATCAAGGACAACAACCACCCGAGCCACTGCCTGTTCACCCCGCTATCATCCAGAAGGCGAGGTCAGTACCCGAGCCACTGCCAGTTCACCACGCTATCATCCAGAAGGCGAGGTCAGTACAGGTGCATCAAAGCTGGGACCGAGAGACTGAAAAACAGCTTCTATCTCAAGGCAATCAGACTGTTAAACAGCCACCACTAACATTGAGTGGCTGCTGCCAACACACTGACTCAACTCCAGCCACTTTAATAAAATGTAAAATATATCACTAGCCACTTTAAACAATGCTACTTAATATAATGTTTACATACCCTACATTATTCATCTCATATGTATATGTATATACTGTACTCTATCATCTACTGCATCTTTATGTAATACATGTATCACTAGCCACTTTAAACTATGCCACTTTGTTTACATACTCATCTCATATGTATATACTGTACTCGATACCATCTACTGCATTTTGCCTATGCCGTTCTGTACCATCACTCATTCATATATCTTTATGTACATATTCTTTATCTTTATATAAGGTAGTAGTTCTGGAATTGTTAGGTTAGATTACTCGTTGGTTATTACTGCATTGTCGGAACTAGAAGCATAAGCATTTCGCTACACTCGCATTAACATCTGCTAACCATGTGTATGTGACAAATACATTTGATTTGATTTGATTTGATACTGTTACTCTACCTGTTAAGCAATTCATTCATATCAGTCTGGCTGGTGGTGCAATATATTCCAGTGAATCTACTGGAGAATGTTCTGGAATATTTGTCGGGGTTCTGTGAATGTATGCAACTCAGATGAAGTGGCTTACATAGAGTACCATATGGATAAATCATATTCTTGTAGTTCCTATTAGCTTCCCTTGTCAGGCGTATACCAGTAGCTGGCAACAAGAGTAATTCACCATTAGGGTTGCAAAATTCCGGCCAGTTTCACAGAACATGGAGTTTTTCCAGAAATCCTGGTTGTAGGTTATTGGATGTCCACCTGCTTATTACCTTGTGATTCTGGGATTATTCCTCTTCCAACCAGGATTTCCGGAAAACCCTACGGTGGGTAACTCTTAATGCCAGCTATCGGTATACACCTGACAAGGGAAGCTAATGGGAGCTAGAATAATATGTACAGTTGAGTTACATAAGTAACCAGGAAAGTAACTCGAATTTTGAAACCCTACCCACCATCTATTAATAGTGCTTTGCCAACTTTTGATCTCGCATACACTCTTAGAAAAAGAAGAACCTTTTATCTTTTCTTCCAATTCCAAAAATCAACACTCAGTAGAGCATCCTGGGAAATATGATAATGATGGGCGTGGTTTTGAGTGTTTTACTCAACACAGAGAAAAAATGACACAATCACCCTCAACTCTGGTTATTAACAATAACACAACAACAGCACTGGGGATCTTTTACACCACTAGCTGTTAAATTAATTTAACTTGTGAATCAACACTAGAAATGTTACACTATAAAAACCAACACCGGGCAAAACTGGCAAATTTGCAGTGTACCATTTAATGCAGTACACTGCTGGTTTATACTACCTTCTATTCTCCTACTCTCTGCTCAATAAAATCACAAAAATACTCATTTGAAAGACATAATTCATGGCAAAGATACCAATCATGTCAGTACTGTATATGTACAATTATTAAGGAAATGCTAGATATACAGGACCTTCACAAAGGATTCAGACTCGTTTGCTTTTTCCACATTTTGTTACATTACTAACTTATTCTAAAATGGATTAAATCGTTTTTTCCCCCTCATCAATCTACGCACAATACCCCACAATGACAAAGCAAAAACAGGTTTTTAGAAATGTTTACGAATTTATAAAAAATAAAAAACTGAAATATGACATTTACATATTCAGACTCTTTACTCAGTACTTTGTTGAAGCACCTTTGGCAGTGATTACAGCCTCGAGTCTTCTTGGGTATCACGCTCCAAGCTTGGCACACCAATATTTGGATATCCTCGGCATATCCTCTCATGCTCTGTCAAGTTGACTGAGTGGCATTGCCGCACAGCTATTTTCAGGTCTTTCCAGAGATGTTCGATTGGGTTTAAGTTCAGGCTTTGGCTTGGTCACTCAAGGACATACAGAAACATGTCCCGAAGCCACCCCAGGGTTGTTTTGGCTGTGTGATTAGGGTCGTTGTCCTGTTGGAAGGTAAACCTTCGCCCCCAGTCTGAGGTCCTGAGAGCTCTGGAGCAGGTTTTCATCAAGGATCTTTCTGTACTTTGCTCTGTTCATCTTTGCCACGACCCTGACTAGTCGCCCAGTCCCTGCCACTGAAACACATCTCCACAGTATGATGCTGTCACCACCACGCTTCACCGTAGGAATGGTGCCAGGTTTCCTCCAGACGTGACACTTGGCATTCAGGCAAAAAAGTTCAATCTTGGTTTCGTCAGACCAGAGAAACTTGTTTCTCATGGTCTGAGAGTCTTTAGATTCCTTTTGGCAAACTCCAAGCAGGCTGTCATGTGCCTTTTACTGAGGAGTGGCTTCCGTCTGGCCACTCTACCATAAAGGCCTGATTGGTGGAGTGCTGCAGAGATGGTTGTCCTTCTGGAAGGTTTTTCCATCTCCACAGAGTGTCACTTCTACCGAAGTTAGCTCCTCTCCCTGTTCGGGCGGCGCTTGGTGGTCGATCTACTTGCCATCACCGATCCCTTCTTCCTTATCTGTTTGTTTTGTCTTTGGTTCTTTTTCACACCTGGTTTCAATTGCGTTAATTTCTGTGTGTATAATTGTTGCCTGATTAGTTGTTGATTGTGAGGTGCTCGGTTAAGTATTACCGTTATTTGTTTTCACGGGTTCTGAAGTATATGAGTGTCGTAAATTAGTTTGTTCCTCTGTACATTTGTACGGGTTTTCTGTTGTCGAGGGCGTTGTACTTTTTGATTGTGCCATTCCTGTGTTGGTGGACTATATTATTAAACACGCTTCTCAGACATCCATGCTCTCCTGTGCCTGACTCCTCCTGCTTTAGGAGGAGTCTTGGGGGTTCCCAACTTCTTCCATTTAAGAATGATGGAGACCACTGTGTTCTTGGGGAAATTCAATGCGGCAGACATTTTTTAGTACCCTTCCCCAGATCTGTGTCTCAACACAATCCAATCTCTGAGCTCTATAGAGCTCAGAGTTATTGGTTATTGCTCTGACATGCACTGTCAACTGTGGGACCTTATATAGACAGGTGTGTGCCTTTCCAAATCATGTCCAATCAATTGCATTTACCACAGGTGGACTCCAATCAAGTTGCAGAAACATCTCAATGATGATCAATGGAAACAGGATGCACCTGAGATCAATTTAGAGTATTTCTGTTTAAAATGTTTAATATATTTGCAAGAATGTCTAAAAATCTGTATTTGCATCGTCATTATGGGGAATTGTGTGTAGATTGCTGAAAAAGAAACGTAATCCATTTTAGAATAATGCTGTAACATAACAAAATGTGGAAAAATCCATGGGGTCTGAATACTTTCCGAAGACACTGTATGTACAAATATTCCCATATAAATTCAAAACATTCCCACACCTGTCTTTTTAAACTAATCAGATTACTCAAACTCCTGGTGTTTAAGTTTAAACATTATTTTAAATAAATACAATTGAATTAAAAATACATTTAAAAAGCTGATTCAGAAGGGATCTATGTAGAACCCTTCTTGTCTTCCAAACAATTATCAAATAACCCTTTATTCTAAACAAGTTTCTTAGGATGAAAACATTTCTAGTTAGACCTCTTTGCCTTACAAAGAACTCTTGTTTTCCAAGAATTATTCTGATAATTAATCTGATAATTTTGGTAGAGACTTCCGGCGCCGACTGAGATGGCCGCCTCGCTTCGCGTTCCTAGGAAACTATGCAGTTTTTTGTTTTTTTACGTGTTATTTCTTACATTAGTACCCCAGGTCATCTTAGGTTTCATTACATACAGTCGAGAAGAACTACTGAATATAAGATCAGCGTCAACTCACCATCAGTACGACCAAGAATATGTTTTCCGCGACGCGGATCCTGTGTTCTGCCTTACAAACAGGACAACGGAATGGATCGCATGCAGCGACCCAAGGAAACGACTCCGAAAAAGAGGGAAACGCGGCGGTGTTCTGGTCAGACTCCGAAAAAGGGCACATCGCGCACCACTTCCCAGCATTCTTCTTGCCAATGTCCAGTCTCTCGACAACAAGGTTGATGAAATCCGAGCAAGGGTGGCATTCCAGAGGGACATCAGAGACTGCAACGTTCTTTGCTTTACGGAGACATGGCTTACTGGGAAAACGCTATCCAGGGCGGTGCAGCCAACGGGTTTCTCCACGCATCGCGCCGACAGAAACAAACATCTCTCTGGTAAGAAGAGTGGCGGGGCGTATGCCTCATGACTAACGGGACATGGTGTGATGAAGGAAACATACAGGAACTCAAATCCTTCTGTTCACCTGATTTAGAATTCCTCACAATCAAATGTAGACCGCATTATCTTCCAAGAGAATTCTCTTCGATTATAATCACAGCCGTATATATCCCCCCCAAGCAGACACATCGATGGCTCTGAACGAACTTTATTTAACTCTTTGCAAACTGGAAAACATTTATCCGGAGGCTGCATTCATTGTAGCTGGGGATTTTAACAAAGCCAATCAGAAAACAAGACTCCCTAAATTTTATCAGCATATCGATTGCGCAACCAGGGGTGGTAAAACCTTGGATCATTGTTACTCTAACTTCCGCGACGCATATAAGGCCCTGCCCCGCCCCCCTTTCGGGAAAGCTGACCACGACTCCATTTTGCTGATCCCTGCCTACAGGCAGAAATTAAAACAAGAGGCTCCCACGCTGAGGTCTGTCCAACGCTGGTCAGACCAAGCTGACTCTACACTCCAAGACTGCTTCCATCACGTGGACTGGGACATGTTTCGTATTGCGTCAGATGGGAATATTGACGAATACGCTGATTCGGTGTGCGAGTTCATTAGAACGTGTGTCGAAGATGTCGTTCCCATAGCAACGATAAAAACATTCCCTAACCAGAAACCGTGGATTGATGGCAGCATTCGCGTGAAACTGAAAGCGCGAACCACTGCTTTTAATCAGGGCAAGGTGTCTGGCAACATGACTGAATACAAACAGTGCAGCTATTCCCTCCGTAAGGCTATTAAACAAGCTAAGCGTCAGTACAGAGACAAAGTGGAATCTCAATTCAATGGCTCAGACACAAGAGGCATGTGGCAGGGTCTACAGTCAATCACGGACTACAAGATGAAATCCAGCCCAGTCACGGACCAGGATGTCTTGCTCCCAGGCAGATTAAATAACTTTTTGCCCGCTTTGAGGACAATACAGTGCCACTGACACGGCCTGCAACGGAAACATGCGGTCTCTCCTTCACTGCAGCTGAGGTGAGTAAGACATTTAAACGTGTTAACCCTCGCAAGGCTGCAGGCCCAGACGGCATCCCCAGCCGCGCCCTCAGAGCATGCGCAGACCAGCTGGCCGGTGTGTTTACGGACATATTCAATCAATCCCTATACCAGTCTGCTGTTCCCACATGCTTCAAGAGGGCCACCATTGTTCCTGTTCCCAAGAAAGCTAAGGTAACTGAGCTAAACGACTACCGCCCCGTAGCACTCACTTCCGTCATCATGAAGTGCTTTGAGAGACTAGTCAAGGACCATATCACCTCCACCCTACCTGACACCCTAGACCCACTCCAATTTGCTTACCGCCCAAATAGGTCCACAGACGATGCAATCTCAACCACACTGCACACTGCCCTAACCCACCTGGACAAGAGGAATACCTATGTGAGAATGCTGTTCATCGACTACAGCTCGGCATTCAACACCATAGTACCCTCCAAGCTCGTCATCAAGCTCGAGACCCTGGGTCTCGACCCCGCCCTGTGCAACTGGGTACTGGACTTCCTGACGGGCCTCCCCAGGTGGTGAGGGTAGGCAACAACATCTCCTCCCCGCTGATCCTCAACACGGGGGCCCCACAAGGGTGCGTTCTGAGCCCTCTCCTGTACTCCCTGTTCACCCACGACTGCGTGGCCACGCACTCCTCCAACTCAATCATCAAGTTTGCGGACGACACAACAGTGGTAGGCTTGATTACCAACAACGACGAGACGGCCTACAGGGAGGAGGTGAGGGCCCTCGGAGTGTGGTGTCAGGAAAATAAGCTCACACTCAACGTCAACAAAACTAAGGAGATGATTGTGGACTTCAGGAAACAGCAGAGGGAACACCCCCCTATCCACATCGATGGAACAGTAGTGGAGAGGGTAGCTAGTTTTAAGTTCCTCGGCATACACATCACAGACAAACTGAATTGGTCCACTCACACTGACAGCGTCGTGAAGAAGGCGCAGCAGCGCCTATTCAACCTCAGGAGGCTGAAGAAATTTGGCTTGTCACCAAAAGCACTCACAAACTTCTACAGATGCACAATCGAGAGCATCCTGGCGGGCTGTATCACCGCCTGGTACGGCAACTGCTCCGCCCTCAACCGTAAGGCTCTCCAGAGGGTAGTGAGGACTGCACAACGCATCACCGGGGGCAAACTACCTGCCCTCCAGGACACCTACACCACCCGTTGTTACAGGAAGGCCATAAAGATCATCAAGGACATCAACCACCCGAACCACTGCCTGTTCACCCCGCTATCATCCAGAAGGCGAGGTCAGTACAGGTGCATCAAAGCTGGGACCGAGAGACTGAAAAACAGCTTCTATCTCAAGGCCATCAGACTGTTAAACAGCCACCACTAACACTGAGTGGCTGCTGCCAACACACTGTCATTGACACTGACCCAACTCCAGCCATTTTAATAATGGGAATTGATGGGAAATGATGTAAATATATCACTAGCCACTTTAAACAATGCTACCTTATATAATGTTACTTACCCTACATTATTCATCTCATATGCATATGTATATACTGTACTCTACATCATCGACTGCATCCTTATGTAACACATGTATCACTAGCCACTTTAACTATGCCACTTTGTTTACTTTGTCTACACACTCATCTCATATGTATATACTGTACTCGATACCATCTACTGTATGCTGCTCTGTACCATCACTCATTCATATATCCTTATGTACATGTTCCTTATCCCCTTACACTGTGTATAAGACAGTAGTTTTGGAATTGTTAGTTAGATTACTTGTTGGTTATCACTGCATTGTCGGAACTAGAAGCACAAGCATTTCGCTACACTCGCATTAACATCTGCTAACCATGTGTATGTGACAAATAAAATTTGATTTGATTTTGATTTGATTTGATTTTTAGAACCCTATTCCTCCGCAAAGAACCCTTCAGGAACCATTTTTTCATTCAGCCCCCCCCCGTTTTTCATTGAGCATTGGACATAAAGCATTGAATATACTGTAGCCTGCAGTAGCAGTCTGTTATTAGAGCAAAACATAAAGCATTGAATATACTGTAGCCTGCAGTAGCAGTCTGTTATTAGAGCAAAACATAAAGCATTGAATATACTGTAGCCTGCAGTAGCAGTCTGTTATTAGAGCAAAACAGCGTACATTGCTCATAAGGGACATTGGACTTAATTATATTCCTGAATATATGTTGTAGCCTACAGTGGTAATGTTTTGTGTGAGCTAACTGAGAATTACAGTGAGGTGGACAATAAAGCAAGCAGTCTCTAAGAATAATGACTCGCAGTAATAGCTGCTGCCATATTGCACAGAGGCATACTAAGCAACAAGACAAAGGCAAGAACACATGGTTTACCACCTGTTGTCCATGTCTGCATGTACCAAGGGCATAGTGAGTAAAATCAATGGAAGCTGTCATGTTATTTTTGAACTCCACACAAGCTACTGAGTGCAACTTGTCTTGGTGACTTTTAATGAATATGATTGGGTTAAACTGTCCAAAAATACACACATTGGCAAGGAGTGGGGAGCTAGAGAGGGAGGGAGAGGGATGTTGTACTTTGGCAGTATAAGCACATGTTTACCCCTTTGAATGTAATTGAATTGTGAGAGGGAGGAGAGAAAGAGAGAGGGAGTGTTATGCTGGTGAATGAGGACCCAAAAGCGACTTAACAGAAACAGAGTCTTTATTCCAGTCCTTAACAAAAACGATAATCCTGGAAATTATCTCAGGAAAATACAAACAGGAAAACTGAAATCCTCTCGTCAGTAGAGAGGAACGACTGGAGACGCGACCACAGACTGCAGGTCGCTTCGGGAAGGCACAGGCCGTAGCTGACATAGACACCTGCTCACACGCAGCATCTGAAGAAGGCAAAAACACGACGGAACAAGAACACAGCACAGCACACATCAAACAATAATCCGACAAGGACAGAAGCGGAAAACAGAGGGAGAAATAGGGACTCTAATCAGAGGGAAAAATAGGGGACAGGTGTGAAAGAGTAAATGAGGTAGTTAGGAGAATGAGGAACAGCTGGGAGCAGGAACGGAACGATAGAGAGAGAGAGAGAGAGAGAGAGAGAGAGAGAGAGAGAGAGAGAGAGAGAGAGAGAGAGAGAGAGAGAGAGAGAGAGAGAGAGAGAGAGAGAGAGAGAGAGAGAGAGAGAGAGAGAGGGAGGGGGAGAGAGAGGGATAGAAAGAGGGAAAGAACCTAATAAGACCAGCAGGGGAAACGAACAGAAGGGGAAGCACAAGGACAAGACATGACAATATATGACAAAACATGACAGTACCCCCCACTCACCGAGCGCCTCCTGGCGCACTCGAGGAGGAACCCTGGCGGCAATGGAGGAAATCATAGATCAACAAACGGTCCAGCACGTCCGAGAAAGAACCCAACTCCTCTCCTCAGGACCGTAACGGGAGACGATGAAGAGGGAATCTAGGGCTATTACTCTTATAAAAATGAGACATGGGTAGAGAACTGTAAGCGTTAGAGCAATCAGGACCAAACAGGCCAGGAGAGTAACAACTAGGGACAGACTGAGACACAGCAAGGCTAAGACCAGGAACAGGAGAGAGGCGGTGGCTGTGGACAGACTGAGACACAGCAAGTGCAGGAGCAGAACCAGGAGAGATGCGGTGGCAGGGGACAGACTGAGACACAGCAAGGGCAGGAGAGATGCGGTGGCTGGGGACAGACTGAGACCCAGCAAGACCAGGAGCAGAAGCAGAAAAAAAGTTACCGGACTTATTCTGCGCGCAGTCCGAACAAGCAGCCACGAAACGGCGCGTGTCACGCTCCTGAGTAGGCCACCAAAACCGCTGGCGAATAGAAGCAAGCGTACCCCGAACGCCGGGGTGGCCAGCTAACTTGGCAGAGTGAGCCCACTGAAGAACAGCCAGACGAGTAGAGACAGGAACGAAAAGAAGGTTACTAGGACAAGCGCGCGGCGACGGAGTGTGAGTGAGTGCTTGCTTGACCTGCATTCAACCCGACAACACTCCCCTCAGGGAGAATCCCCTCGGGATCGGTAGACGCTACCGAAGAACTGAAGAGACGGGATAAAGCATGAGGCTTGGTGTTCTTAGTACCCGGGCGATAAAGAAATCACGAACTCGAAACGAGTGAAAAACAACGCCCAACGAGCTTGACGCGCATTGAGTCGTTTGGCAGAACGGATGTACTCAAGGTTCTTTTGGTCAGTCCAAACGACAAAAGGAACGGTCGCCCCCTCCAACCACTGTCGCCATTCGCCTAAGGCTAAACGGATGGCGAGCAGTTCGCGGTTAGCCACATCATAGTTACGTTCCGACGGCGACAGGCGATGAGAAAAATACGCGCAAGGGTGGACCCCATCGTCAGTATGGGAGCGCTGGGACAGAATGGCTCCCACGCCCACCCCCGACGCGTCTACCTCGACAATGAACTGTTTAGTGACGTCAGGTGCAACAAGGATAGGAGCGGATGCAAAACGCTTCTTGAGGAGATCAGTACAACAATCATACGACCGGTGAGGAGGGAGGGAGGTGGCTCTAGACCGACTGAAGACCGTGCGCAGATCATGATATTCCTCCGGCCCTCCTGTCAAATCACCAGGTTCCTCCTGTGAAGAGGGAGCAGAAGAAACAGGAGGAATAGCAGACATTAAACACTTCACATGACAAGAAACGTTCCAGGATAGGATAGAATTACTAGACCAATTAATAGAAGGATTATGACATACTAGCCAGGGATGACCCAAAACAACAGGTGTAAAAGGTGAACAAAAAATCAAAAAAGAAATGGTCTCACTATGGTTACCAGATACTGTGAGGGTTAAAGGTAGTGTTTCACATAATATACTGGGGAGAGGACTACCATCCAAGGCGAACATGACCGTGGGCTCCCCTAACTGTCTGAGAGGAATGTCATGTTCCCGAGCCCAGGCTTCGTCCATAAAACAGCCCTCCGCCCCAGAGTCTATTAATGCACTGCAGGTCCTGTGTAGCTCATTTGGTAGAGCATGGCGCTTGTAACGCCAGGGTAGTGGGTTCGATCCCCGGGACCACCCATACGTAGAATGTATGCACACATGACTGTAAGTCGCTTTGGATAAAAGCGTCTGCTAAATGGCATATATTATATTATTATTATTATTATTATTATTATTAAGCTGCCGATCCGGTCCAGCGTAGATGGACCGGCAAGGTAGTACAGGTACTTGACGGAGAGGACAGTGTAGTAGCGCTTATCAGTCGCCCTCCGCTTACTGATGAGCTCTGGCCTTTAACTGGACATGAAATGACAAAATGACCAGCGGAACCGCAATAGAGACAGAGGCGGTTGGTGATTCTCCGTTCCCTCTCCTTAGTCGAGATGCGAATACCCCCCAGCTGCATGGGCTCAACACCTGAGTCAGTGGGGAAAGATGGTAGTGTCGGGGAGAGGGGGGACACAGTTAACGCGAGCTCTCTTCTATGAGCTCGGTGACGAAGATCTACCCGTCGTTCAATGCGAATAGCGAGTTCAATCAAAGAATCCACGCTGGATGGAACCTCCCGGGAGAGAATCTCATCCTTAACCTTAGCGTGGAGTCTCTCCAGAAAACGAGCGAGCAACGCCTGCTCGTTCCAGTTACTGGAGGCAGCAAGAGTGCGAAACTCTATAGAGTAATCCGTTATGGATCGATTACCTTGACATAGGGAAGACAGGGACCAGGAAGCTTCTTTCCCAAAAACAGAATGATCAAAAACCCATATCATCTCCTCTTTAAAGTTCAGATAATCGTTAGTACACTCAGCCCTTGCCTCCCAGATAGCTGTGCCCCACTCCCGAGCCCGACCAGTAAGGAGTGATATGACGTAGGCTATCCGAGCTCTCTCTCTTGAGTATGTGTTGGGCTGGAGAGAGAACACAATATCACACTGGGTGAGAAAGGAGCGGCACTCAGTGGGCTGCCCAGAGTAACATGGTGGGTTATTAACCCTAGGTTCCGGAGACTCGGAAGACCAGGAAGTAGCTGGTGGCACGAGACGAAGACTCTGAAACTGTCCTGAGAGGTCGGAGACCTGAGCGGCCAGGGTCTCAACGGCATGACGAGCAGCAGACAATTCCTGCTTGTGTCTGCCGAGCATCGCTCCCTGGAACCCGACAGTAGAGTAGAGAGAATCCGTAGTCGCTGGGTCCATTCTTGGTCGGATCATTCTGTTATGCTGGTGAATGAGGACCCAAAAGCGACTTAACAGAAACAGAGTCTTTATTCCAGTCCTTAACAAAAACGATAATCCTGGAAATTATCTCAGGAAAATACAAACAGGAAAACTGAAATCCTCTCGTCAGTAGAGAGGAACGACTGGAGACGCGACCACAGACTGCAGGTCGCTTCGGGAAGGCACAGGCCGTAGCTGACATAGACACCTGCTCACACGCAGCATCTGAAGAAGGCAAAAACACGACAGAACAAGAACACAGCACAGCACACATCAAACAATAATCCGACAAGGACAGAAGCGGAAAACAGAGGGAGAAATAGGGACTCTAATCAGAGGGCAAAATAGGGGACAGGTGTGAAAGAGTAAATGAGGTAGTTAGGAGAATGAGGAACAGCTGGGAGCAGGAACGGAACGATAGAGAGAGAGAGAGAGAGAGAGAGAGGGAGAGAGGGGGATAGAGAGGGATAGAAAGAGGGAAATAACCTAATAAGACCAGCAGGGGGGAAACGAACAGAAGGGGAAGCACAAGGACAAGACATGACAATATATGACAAAACATGACAGGGAGAGAGAGGGCGGAGAGAGAGAGGACAGGAGAGAGAGAGAGGGTGGGGCAGGGGGACAGGTTATGTGCACACTGCACATAACATGAGGTGGAAACTGAGCTGCACTTCCTAACCCCCTGCCAAATGTATGACCATATTAGAGACACATATTTCCCTCAGATTATACACATCCACAAAGAATTCGAAAACAAACCCAATTTTGATGAACTCCCATATCTATTCGGTGAAATAACAGTGTTCCATCACAGCAGCAAGATGTGCGACCTGTTGCCACAAGAAAAAGTCAACCAGTGAAGAACAAACAACATTGTAAATACAACCTTTATTTATGTTGATTTATTTTCCCTTTTGTACTTGAACTATTTTCATATCGTTACAAAGCAGTATATAGACATCTGAAATATATCAACCATTTACAGGTCCAGGGACATGTACTAGTCTGTGGTGACCTCAATTCCAGAATTTAACACTCTTAGCACACAGGGGGACAAACAACTACCTGGAGGTGACAGCATTCCCTCCCAAATATGCTCCTCTAGACACAACTATTTTATTTTTACTTTTATTTAACTAGGGTAGTCAGTTAAGAACAAATTCTTATTTTCTATTCTTCTTATTTTCAATTCTTCTTATTTTCAATGACGGAAATGACAGGTTAACTGCCTGTTCAGGGGCAGAACGACAGATTTGTACTTTGTCAGCTTTGTCAGCTCAGCAACCTTCCGGTTACTAGTCCAACGCTCTAACCACTAGGCTACCCTGCTGCCCTGCTTTGAGGGGACTCTTACGGTAGGTACGCATACTGCTCATCTCTTGGCAGTGGTACTGTAGATTACTTTATCATTGACCTCAACCCAGTGTCTCAGAGGGTTCACAGTCAGCCCACTGACACCTCTATCAGATCACAGCAAAATCACAGTCTACTTGAACAGAGCAATACTCAATCTTGAGGCATCAAAGCCAGAGGAACTGCATAATATTAAGGAATGCTACAGATGGAAGGAAAGTAGTGTAGAAACCTACCCAAAAACAATTAGGCAACAACAAATTCAATCCCTTCTAGCCAGCCTCCTCAGATGAAACGTTTCTGTATATAGACATAATATGACATTTGAAATGTTTCATGTAATTTTTTGTTGTTGTTTATTTCACTTTTGTATATTATCTACTTCACTTGCTTTGGCAATGTTAACATATGTTTCCCATGCCAAAAAAGCTGTCACGTCCTGACCTTAGTTCCTTTTTTAGGTCTCTGTTTTAGTTTGGTCAGGGCGTGAGTTGGGGTGGGCATTCAATGTTTTGTATTCTATGTTTGTATTTCTGTGTTTGGCCTGGTATGGTTCCCAATCAGATGCAGCTGTTTATCGTTGTCTCTGACTGAGAACCATACTTAGGCAGCCTGTTTTCCCACTATGATTTGTGGGTAGTTGTTTTCTGTGTCTGTGTTTACCACACAGGAATGTTTCGGGGTTTATTTATTTCTCTTGTTCTTTTGTATTCTGTGTTCAGTTTAATAAATATATTATGGACACTTACCACGCTGCGCATTGGTCCGATCTCTCATACTCCTCATCAGAGGAAGAAGAAAATTGTTACAAAAGCCCTTTGAATTGAAGTGAGAAAGAGAGAGCGAGCATGTATCTTTGTTCAAATCTCTTGTGTGAGCTACCTGAGAATAACAGTGAGGTGGACAGTAAGGAAAGCTGTCTGTAAGTATAATGACTTACAGTTATATATTCTGCCATATTGCACAGAGGCATACTAAGCAACAGGACAAAGGCAAGAACACATGGTGTACATCTGCAGTGTTGCAGAGTAGTAAACTATATGTCGTTCGACTAGTAATTTAACTTTATTTTGCAGTAGCTTGGTGGTAGTTGAACTCAATTCAAATATTGGTAGTGTTTTTAAGGGTGGAAAAGGGTGGTGATTGAGCAGAAGGAATACATTTTTTTTCAAAATTGTTATATTGTTATACAAGTAAAGAATCCTTACTTTATGAGGCCTTTTTTTGCCAACTACTGGGACTACACACTACTTTTGTGCAAAAATAAAATATGGGTGAAGTAGACAAGAACATCGTTTTTGTATTTAATATGCTAAATTACACCTTCTGTTACCATATGATGCCAAAGTGACCTGTTCTTGCTATTTTTTGTCTATGACATTACAGATTTAACTATGATATTTTTTCACAAAGTAGTTTGCATATAGTGAACTACTTTTTCAGTTATTTTAGCTAAATAAACTATATTTTTTATTAAGGCTGTTTTTAGTGTAGCTTAACTTCTTCCAGTATGATGTAATATTGGCTTGCTAAACTATATTTTCAGAGTAGCTTCCCCAAAACTGTGAGTTGAGCTCAACCCAATCCAACGGATGATTCTGATCTGACAAGCCTCACAGTAGGCATTGAATTCAATGTGCTCAGGATCGAAAAATGAGAAATGCTCAGTGGTGGAAAAAGTACCCAATTTTCAGAATTCAGTAGAAATAAAGATACCTTAAAAGAAAATGACTCAAGTAAAAGTGAAAGTCACCTAGTCAAATATTACTTGAGTAAAAGTCTAACAGTATTTGGTTTTATATATACTTAAGTATCAAAAGTAAATGTAATTGCTAAAATATACAAGTATCAAAAGTAAAATTAAAAGTATAAATCATTTCACATTCCTTATATTAGGGAAATCAGACACCACAATTGTTGTATTTTTTTATTTAAGGATAGCCAGGGGCACACTCCAATACTTAGACATACAGTGGGGCAAAAAAGTATTTAGTCAGCCACCAATTGTGCAAGTTCTCCCACTTAAAAAGATGAGCAAGGCCTGTAATTTTCATCATAGGTACACTTCAACTATGACAGGCAAAATTGAGAAAAAAAATCCAGAAAATCACATTGTAGGATTTTTTATCAATTTATTTGAAAATTATGGTGGAAAATAAGTATTTGGTCACCTACAAACAAGCAAGATTTCTGGCTTTCACAGACCTGTAACTTCTTCTTTAAGAGGCTCCTCTGTCCTCCACTCGTTACCTGTATTAATGGCACCTGTTTGAACTTGTTATCAGTATAAAAGACACCTGTCCACAACCTCAAACAGTCACACTCCAAACTCCACTATGGCCAAGACCAAAGAGCTGTCAAAGGACACCAGAAACAATTGGTGGCTGACTAAATCATTTTTTGCCCCACTGTAATTTACAAACAAAGTGCTTGTGTTTAGTGGGTCCTCCAGATCAGAGGCAGTAGGGATGTTATCTTGATAAGTGTGTGAATTGGACCATTTTCCTGTCCTGCTAAGCATTCGAAATGTAACAAGTACTTTTGGGTTTCAGCGAAATGTATGGGGTAAAAAGTACATTATTTTCATTAGGAACATAGTGGAGTAAAAGTAAAAGTTGTCAAAAATATAAAGTACAGATACCCCTAAAAACTACTTAAGTAGTACTTTATATTATTTTTACTTAAGTACACCGACAATGCTAGGGATTACCATTGTGTAATTGCACATATGTTGTCCAGAATAGAATATGAAGTGAAGTGCCGTTGTATTGATTGAGTTGAGAGGATTGATGATTAGAGCTTTAGGGTGACTGATGCTTTAGGGTGACTGATGCTTTAGCAGGTATTCCAAAACTGGGGTATACGTACCACCAGGGGTTCGCGCAATGCTCTCGGGGGTACGCTAAATAGAAATCTGATTCACATTTTTTATATATATTTTAAAAAGACACCATTGTATTTCATTTTCTTTTACATTTTCAAACAGTCCATTTCTTGCCTGAGTGGCCTTGTTTCACTGCCAAAAATAAAATCAAACCATCTAGTGTTCAGCGAAATAACAACACAATGTCAAATACAGGTAGCCTCGTCAAATAATTAACATCCAATCACATTAACTGTTTCTCTCTCGTGGGAATTCCACTAAAGGTCCTTATGTAGCAAAACATAGCTGCTGCTCATTCCGTTTGCTCAAAAATGTATTAATGGTTAAAGAAAGTAAGGCCCACGTGATCTGAATCTAGTATTAGAGGGACTCTCCGTAACTATATTCAATGTGCGGGACAAAATTGAGGCTATGATTAAGAAGTTGGAGCTCTTCTCTGTCTGCATTAAAACTTCTTCGGGATAGGGGGCAGCATTTTCACTTTTGGATAAATAGCGTGCCCAATTTCAACTTCCTGCTACTTATAAGATATGCTTGCTACTCATCCCCAGAAGATAAGATATGCATATTATTAGTAGATGTGCATAGAAAACACTCTGAAGTTTCTAAAACTGTTTGAATCATGTCTGTGAGTATAACAGAACTTATGTAGCAGGTAAAACCCCAAGGACAAATCATTCAGATAAAAAAAATTGAGCTCACTGTCTATTCAATGACATTTTCATTGGGAAACTCGATTTCTAAGGGACTTGTTTGCAGTTCCTACTGCTTCCACTGGATGTCACCAGTCTTTAGAAATTGGTTCAGATTATTCCTTTGTGTAATGAAGAAGTACGGCCATCTTGAATGACTGTCACGTTATGTGTACTGTTTGAGAGGTGCGCAAGACCAGAAAGGTAGCATTAGTTTGTTGTCTTCCTGTATTGAACACAGATAGTCCCGTATACAATTTGATCGATTATTAACGTTTAAAAATACCTAAAGTTGTATTACAAAAGTGGTTTGAAATGTTTTGGCAAAGTTCACAGGTAACTTTTGAGATATTTTGTATTTTGAAGCTGTGTTTTTCTGGATCATACGCGCCAAATAAATGGACATTTTGGATATATATAGACGGAATTAATCGAACAAAAAGACCATTTGTGATGTTTATGGGACATATTGGAGTGCCAACAAAAGAAGCTCGTCAAAGGTAAGGCTTGAATTATATTTTTATTTCTGTGTTTTGTGTAGAGCATGCAGGGTTGAAATATGCTTTCTCTCTTTGTTTACTATTGTGCTATCATCAGATAATGGCATTTTATGCTTTCGCCGAAAAGCCTTTTTGAAATCTGACATGTTGGCTGGATTCACAACGAGTGTAGCTTTAATTTGGTATGTTACATGTGTGATTTAATGATTTTTATAGTATATTATTTGAATTTGACGCTCTACATTTTCCCTGGCAATTGGCAAAGTGGGACGCAAGCATCCCCCCTATCCCAGAGAGGTTTTGACAAGGACAACACACAGGTCTTTCCATCATTGTATGATTTTTTGGTGTGCAAATTAATTTAAGCTTACGGACAATGTCAAATGTGATATAGAGAAGCACCTGAGTTAGTTGGGTGCACAATTACGCAGGTACTTTCACGAAACGGCTGACACAAACAACTGGATTCGTTATCCCTTTCATGCCCTACCTCCAGCCCACTTACTGATATCTGAAAAAGAGAGCCTCATCTAAATTGCAACAACCGGTTCTGTGAAAATTTAATTTAATCAGAAGCTACTGCCAGATTTCTGGATAGGGCTGTTAAGATACTGATGCTCTTTGCAACCACGTACCTATGTGGGAGTGGATTCTTGGCCCACTTATTTAAGACTGAGACTCTCTCCAATACAACCAAACATTTCAGAGTAATGGGCATGCTTTCAAGCACACCCTTCTCAAAAAAAACTACTACGTGAAGTAGCAGTCAGATGTCCTTTGTCCTCGTCTTATTGTGTCCTGTGGATAAATCTTTTTTATATATTCTTCTTCGCATATCTTTTTAAATATTTTTTTCTAAAACTCAACTTCAAAACACTGTCCTGCAACTGGCCTCACCCAATGTGGTGCGGATCTGTTATTTTGTAAAGTATTATTCACCTCAAATAAGGAATCCCACAACAGAAGCTAGCCAGCTCACTAGCTACTAGCTAGCAGTCAGATAATCATTGCTAGCGGTCATCAGCTAACCTTTAGCTCAGAAAGCGCTCGCCAGTTTGTACAACGCGACTCAAACCAGAGCATACTGGACCTATTTTCTCTACATATCCCCGGATTCCTACCGCAAGCTCTGGACATTTTCACCTGAATCTTCGGAGCTAGGTAGCTGCTATCCAAGTACTGGCAAATGTCAGTCCCGGAGCAAGCACCAATTAGCCTGGAGCCCATGCTAGGCCCTTTCTCCCGGCTTGCTAGAGGCCCATCAGCCAGTCCTGGGCTACAATACTCGGACCCCATCTAGTGCCGGCTCGGAACATGGAACCCCGCCGATCCTTCACGACTGGACTACGACTTTATCTGCCCGAGGGGGTACTCAACTGGCCTCTACATCGTGACCACCCCTGAATGTCCACCAGCAAGCCGCGGCCCGCTAGCTGCTAGCTGTCTAGAGCATATTGGACTGTTAGCTGTATAGATCCATCGGCCAATCTTGGGCCAGTATACCTTTTTTATCAATTGGTCTTGGACCCCTCTGCTACTCGGAAGCCTACTAATCCTTCACGACTGGCCTATCGACGTCACCAACGCGGAGACCAAAACAGACGTTACTCTGTCGAGACGTCCCTCTAAGGCCCTTTTGATAGCTTGCTCGCCCTGTTCTGCTAGCTTGTTTCCCTGGCCTGCTAGCTGTCTGAATCACAGTGTCTCCAGCCACCCCAACCACTCACTGGACCCCCATTAATCACTCGGCTACGCATGCCTCTCCCTAATATCAATATGCCTTGTCCATTACTGTTGGTTAGTGATTATTGTCATATTTCACTAGCCCTGCTCAATATGCCTACCATTTAGTTCCACCTCCCACA
Organism: Oncorhynchus gorbuscha; assembly: GCF_021184085.1. Taxonomy (NCBI): domain Eukaryota; kingdom Metazoa; phylum Chordata; class Actinopteri; order Salmoniformes; family Salmonidae; genus Oncorhynchus; species Oncorhynchus gorbuscha. The sequence continues at coordinate 107,024,560 of NC_060173.1, read as the reverse complement.
TATGCGGTGACATCACCTGGTTTAAAAGTCTCTAGAGACAATATCTCTCTCATCATTACTCAATGCCTAGGTTTGCCTCCAATGTACTCACATCCTACCATACCTCTGTCTGTACATTATGCCTTGAATCTATTCTCTCATACTCAGAAACCTGCTCCTTTTGCTCTGCTCTGAACGCACTAAACGACCAGTCCTGTTAGCCTTTAGCCGTACCCTCATCCTACTCCTCCTCTGTTCTTTGGTGATGTAGAGGTTAATCCAGGCCCTGCAGTGCCTAGCTCCACTCCTACTCCCCAGGGGTTCTCATTTGTTGATTTCTGTAACCGTAAAAGCCTTGGTTTCATGCATGTTAACATTAGAAGCCTCCTCCCCAAGTTTGTTTTATTCACTGCTTTAGCACACTCTGCCAACCCGGATGTCCTAGCCGTGTCTGAGTCCTGACTTAGGAAGTCTACCAAAATCCCTGAGATTTCCATCCCTAACTATAACATTTTCCGACAAAGAGAACTGTCAAAGGGGGCGGTGTTGCAATCAGAGATAGCCTACAGAGTTCTGTCTTACTATCCAGGTCTGTACCCAAACAATTCGAACTTCTACTTTTAAAAATCCATCTTTCCAGAAACAAGTCTTTCACTATTGCCGCTTGCTATAGACCACCCTCTGCCCCCAGCTGTGCCCTGGACACCATATGTGAATTGATTGCCCCCCCATCTATCTTCAGAGCTCGTGCTGCTAGGTGACCTAAACTGTGACATACTTAACACCCCGGCCATCCTACAATCTTAGCTTGATGCCCTCAATCTCACACAAATGATCAGTAAATTATCAATTATCAATCCACCAGGTACAACCCAAATCCATAAACATGGGCACCCTCATAGATATCATCCTAACCAACTTACCCTCCAAATACACCTCTGCTGTTTTCAACCAAGATCTCAGCGATCACTGCCTCATTGCCTGCATCCATAATGGGTCTGCAGTCAAACAACCATCCCTCATCACCGTCAAACGCTCCCTAAAACACTTCAGCGAGCAGGCCTTTCTAATCGACCTGGCCCGGGTATCCTGGAAGGATATTTAAATGTAAATGTAAATATTTACCTCATTCCGTCAGTAGAGGATGCCTGGTTATTCTTTAAAGTGCCTTCCTCTTCATCTTAAATAAGTCCATGGAGAATAAGAGCACCTCCTCCCAATTGCCCTCTGCACTGAGGCTAGGAAACACTGTTACCACTGAAAAATCCACAATAATTGAGAATTTCAATTAATATTTTTCTACGACTGGACATGCTTTCCTCCTGGCTACCCCTACCCCGGTCAACAGCGCTGCGCTCCCCACAGCAACTCGCCCAAACATCCTCCACTTCTCCTTCACCCAAATGCAGATAGCTGATGTTCTGAAAGAGCTGCAAAATCTGGACCCCTACAAATCAACCGGGCTAGACAATCTGGACCCTCTCTTTTTAAAATTATCTGCTGAAATTGTTGCAACCCCAATTACTAGCCTGTTCAACCTCTCTTTCGTATCGTCTGAGATTCCCATACATTGGAAAGCTGCCGCAGTCATTCCCCTCTTCAAAAGGGGAGACACTCTAGACCCAAACTGCTACAGACCTATATCTATTCTACCCTGCCTTTCTAAGGTCTTTGAAAGCAAAGTTAACAAACAGATTTCCGACCATTTCGAATCTCACCGTAACATCTCCGATATGCAATCTGGTTTCAGAGCTGGTCATGGGTGCAGCACAGCCACGCTTCAAGGTCCTAAACGACATCATAACCGCCATCGATAAGAGACATTACTGTGCAGATGTATTCATTGACCTGGCTAAGGCATTCGACTCTGTCAATCACAACATTCTTATTGGCAGACTCAACAGCCTTGATTGCCTCACCTGGTTCACCAACTACTTCTCCGATAGAGTTCAGTTTGTCAAATCGGAGGGCCTGTTGTCCGGACCTCTGGCAGTGTCCATGGGGGTGCCACAGGGTTCAAATCTCGGGCCGACTCTCTTCTCTGTATACATCAATGATGTCGCTCTCACTGCTGGTGATTATTTGATCCACCTCTACGTGGAGGACACCATTCTGTATACCTCTGACCCTTCTTTGGACGCTGTGTTAACTAACCTCCAGATGAGCTTCAATGCCATACAACTCTCCTTGCGTGGCCTCCAACTGGTCTTAAACGCAAGTAAAACTAAATGCATGCTCTTCAACCGATCGCTGCCCGCACTTGCCCGCCCGTCCAGCATCACTACTCTGGACGGTTCTGACTTCGAATATGTGGACAACTACAAATACCTAGGTGTCTGGTTAGACTACAAACTCTCCTTCCAGACTCATGTTAAGCATCTCCAATCCAAAATTAAATCTAGAATCACTAGATTACATACCCTCGTAAAACTGACCATCCTACCGATCCTCGACTTCGGCGATGTCATTTACAAAATAGCCTCCAACACTCTACTCAGATGCAGTCTATCACAGTGCCATCCGTTTTGTCACCAAAGCCCCATATACTACCCACCACTGCAACCTGCATGCTCTTGTTTGCTGGCCTCCGCTTCATACTCGTCACCAAACCCACTGGCTCCAGGTCATCTACAAGTCTCTGCTTGGTAAATCCCCGCCTTATCTCAGCTCACTGGTCACCATAGCAGCACCCACCCGTAGCACGCGCTCTAGCAGTTATATCTCACTGGTCACCCCCAAAGCCAATTCTTCCTTTGGCCGCCTCTCCTTCCAGTTCTCTGCTGCCAATGACTGGAACGAACTACAAAAATCTCTGAAGTTGGAGACTCTTACCTCCCTCACTAGCTTTGTCATGTTTTGTCTTATATTGTCTTGTCATTTTGCTTTTCCTTCTGTTCGTTTTCCCCCTGCTGGTCTTTTTTAGGTTCGTTCCCCTTTTTCTCTCTCCCTTCCTCTCTCTCTTCTCTCTATCGTTCCGTTCCTGCTCCCAGCTGTTCCTATTCCCCTAATCAATCATTTAGTCTTCCCACACCTGTTCCCTATCTTTTCCCCTGATTAGAGTCCCTATTTCTCCCCTTGTTTTCCGTTTCTGCCCTGTCGGATCCTTGTATATTGTTCACCGTGCTGTGTCTTTGTATCGCCCTGTCGTGTCGTGTTTCCCTCAGATGCTGCGTGGTGAGCAGGTGTCTGAGTCTGCTACGGTCAAGTGCCTTCCCGAGGCAACCTGCAGTTTATTATCGAGTCTCCAGTCAGTTCTCGTGATTACGAGTGAAATTGTTTTTATGCTTATTTACTCCGATTTGTCTAGGAGTATTGCTATTTCCTTAAACTGGATTAAAGACTCTGTTTTCGCCAAGTCGCTTTTGGGTCCTCATTCACCTGCATAACAAGCTTTAAGCACCAGCTGTCAGAGCAGCTCACAGATCACTGCACCTGAACATGGCTCATCTGTAAATAGCCCATCCAATCTACCTCATCTCCATACTGTATTTATTTATCTATCTTGCTCCTTTTCTCCTTTGCACCCCAATATCTCAACTTGCACATTCATCTTCTGCACATACTACCATTCCAGTGTTTAATTGTTATAAATTGTTATATTGTAATTCCTTCGCCACCATTACCTATTTATTGCCATTACCTCTCTTATCCTACCTCATTTGCACATGCTGTATATACATTTTTCTACTGTAATATTGATTGTATGTTTGTTTATTCCATGTGTAACTCTGTGTTGTTGTATGTGTTGAACTGCTTTGCTTTATCTTGGCCAGGTCGCAGTTGCAAATGAGAACCTGTTCTCAACTTGCCTACCGGGTTAAATAAAGGTGAAATAAATAAAATAAATACATCTGCCGAGTTCAGGACGAGTTTATTCTGTTCTTTTACCATAAGATGGAACAGAATCATAAGAGAACCCCCTCTCACACGCACTTTTGGAGACAGCAGTAACACAGACTGTGTGTTTTCCTGTGCAATTATTGATGTTTCACTTTCCTCTTCTTATCCTGCCTCCAACCCAGGTCATGAATAGGTTCCCGACTTCCTGCTCTGCACATTATGTTTCTGAATCAACAAGTAGTGGTACCAAGTGTTATATTTTAATTAGAATTGATAATTGGATGCTGGGAGGGCGCCATGACAACAAGATCTCATAGTTTCCCTTATGAATTAGACATATTATGAATGACGTCTTTTTTTCTGACACATTCATTCGCATGAACAACTCAAAGGTTAAAAGAGTTTAGGTATTCATTCCCAGTGGTTAAGGTTAGGGCTATGGTTTGGTGAAGGATTTGCAAACCAACCAACCTCATACCATCAAGTATCATCAAGTATTCTCACAGCTTGCTAGAGCATTGTGAACTGTGGTGGCGCAATAGTCTGAGCAGCACGCTTCGTATCCAAGTATCATGAGCTTTGCGCCCAGTGCTTGTCAATCTTTTTTACAAAATGCTTTGTTGAAGTGCCGAGGAATCTGAAATATTTACGTTCTCTGAACCTTTTCAATTGTCAGAAATCTACCAGGGAAAGGATGGTTTAGTGTGATGTGCACACATACACATGCATTTATGGAAGCACTCACCCGCACACATGCACACACACCACACACAGCAGCTCACACACAAGTGTGCACACACACAGTTTAAAGATTGAGTAGCTTCTGCTCAGAGTCTGCTTGCACTAATTACCACCTGTTGTTCATGCCTGCAGTGAGGAGCTAGATGGGGAGGGAGAGGAATGTTTTTGCTTTGGCAATGTCAGAACATGCTTATCCCTTTGAATTTAATTTAATTGAGAAGGGTAGCGAGAGAGAGAGAGGTGGGGGTGAGAGAGTGAGTGAAAGAGATGGGATGGAGAGCGAGAGAAAGAGGTAGGAGAGAGAAGTGGGAGAGCGAGAGTTGGGGAGAGAGAGAGGGGTGTAGAGAAAGAGAGAGAGGGAGAGAGGGGCGGAGAGAAAGAGAGAGAGAGGTCATCTTGGCATGACATCGGACGTGTTTCCCCCACCTCGTTGAAGAATGATAGTTTTTCCTGTATTTCTAGGGCACCATCGATTCAATTTCGTGTCTGTCCTTCTAACGAAGTTTCAGCACCATGGATAGCTCCTCCCCTTCTTCAGCAGTGCAAAACGAGAACAGAGAAGAAAAGCACGCAACTCAAACGGTCCTTGAATAGAAAAGTTTCTGAACTATTTCCTTAGTCAATACTTGCTTTAAAGTGTGTTTCTACCGATGATACATTATAAAATAGTGACAAAATCTAAACTTCTGTGGAGTCAAACCTGGAGAGTGATTAATGTATGTGTGCACTGAACGGACAAGGGCTGACTGTGGAAATTAAGGAAGAGAAAATTGTATTTTGCCGAACCATCAAAAGATCCCCGCGCTCTATAGTTTAGTTGTATCAACAGCACGTACCTATTCAAGTCTTCACCAAGCTTTGCCAGGACCGGGAATTCGCGCCCTTCTCTCTAAAAGTGTAGACATTCGGATACATGCATAACAACTGGAATGGATGTATAGACTTGTTCTGAGACGTCGTGGCAGAAGAAGAATAAATGTGCGTTATGGATAAGGAATTATTTTAATGTGTTTGCATGCGCTCTCTGACCTTTTCCTAGTTTTTGAGCTTGTCACCTGCGCGGGAAATGTATATTTTATGAACCTTTTAACTTTTATTTTTTAAAGATTTTACAGTCATAGTCGAAACAAGTCGGATATGTAACATGTTTCCTAATACGGGAATGGTGAACCTGATGACGACCATGCAATTCGTAATGGCAAATCATTTTGAACCTAAAAACTAATTTTGAGTTTCAAACACCAGATAGCCAACGCTTTTTTGTTTTTTACAAACAGCTATGAGAAAAACTGCCTTGTTTGGAGGTATGGTGAAGTGGATCTTATGGAATTTGGTCTCATTCCTCCTGTGCTGGACTTTTGTTGACGCACAGGTAAGAAGCAAAGCTTAGGCCTAATTGTTCAGCTGTGTTGGAAATATGACATTACCTTTAGTTTTAGAAGCGGGAAGTAGGGGTGCTGAGGGTACTGCACTCTCCCCTGAATTTGTTGCTCGTTTTTTTTTTCACAAAAGTATTACACTGGGCCTTTACTAGTAATGCATTAGTGGAACAATATAGCCATTTGTAGCTGTGTTGTTTAGATTTGGTTTTGATGGGTGTATTATGTTTTAAATAGTATAAATTGCCAAATTTGAACATTGAGTAAAAAAAATATCAGCTGTGGAAAATCATATTTAGACTTTCATAATGAATCGATGATTTAACCCTGTGAGACCCAAGCATAGATCCAAATGGGGGGGGGGGATTAATTACCCTTCAGAAATACTTCTTAAAGGACACAGAATATGAAAAATCTGGAAACAAAGCAAAAATGCCACATTGGGCTTCAATGGTACTATAGGAATAATGTGTGGCAAGACAACTGTGAAATTCTATTGAAATCACATCAAAATGGATGAAAAGCATTTACATGTGATGGAAAATATTGTCTATTGGTATATAAATCCGAAATGAAGTTTTATTATGTCTGAAATGACCAAATTGATCAACATGACCAATACTTTTTGGGGGACTTTGCAATCAAAAACATATATATTTGAAAGGTTAACTATTTTGTAGGTTTTCTATATTTAATTGTAATAATATTTGGTTTGGCAGATTTTTAATGGAATGTCTACATAGGCGTACAGAGACCCGTCGTCAGCAACCATCACTCCTGTGTTCCAATGGCACGTTGTGGTAGCTAATCCAAGTTTATCATTTTAAAAGGCTAATTGATCATTAGAAAACCCTTTTGAAATTATGTTAGCACAGCTGAAAACTGTTGTTCTGAATAAAGAAGCAATAAAACTGGCCTTTTTTTAGACTAGTTGAGTATCAGGAGCATCAGCATTTGTGGGTTTGATTACAGGCTCAAAATGGCCAGAAACAAATAACTTTCTTCTGAAACACGTCAGTCTATTCTTGTTCTGAGAAATGAAGGCTATTCCATGTGAGAAATTGCCAAGAAACTGAAGATCTCGTACCACGCTGTGTGCTACTCCCTTCAGTATTGGGTTCTCGAGGGGGGTTAACACAGCTTACAGTACCTGCATGTGCAACAGATCTAAATCACTGACATGCCGTGACTAACATTTCCCCTTCCCTGAGACCTAGGAACTGTTGTTCTTAGCCTGCTTCCACTGATGACAGATTTCTTATTGTATAAACGAGATGACAGATGGACTGAATTCATTATTTTTATCCTGTGAGACCCAATGTTGTAAAAATGCAACATTAAATAAACTGCATCCTGTACATGTCCTAAACTCCAAAATCATGCCAAACACGACATAGTTCATCTCTAGATGTATCTCTTAGTCGTGTTTGTTCTATGTCAGTATTATTATTGTGGCATCAGTAGAAAGCTTCTACAACATTAGAAACCTGTCCACATATCAAATTCCACACAGGTCCCAAACTTAAGCATATGGTGTAAGTCATTCATGCATGTACATAACATGAAATAAACCAAGTTAAAAAAAAATAGAGAAAGAAACATTTTGAGCCAGAGCTAGAGATAGTTTTGAAAGTGTTGCAAAAACGTGACATTGGGCTTAAAGGGTTGAGGAAACAGAAACATTGGGACACATTCGTATCGATAAACAAATTAGAGAGATCGTTCTCCTTCCGAATTCTGCAAATATGGATAACCAAATACTTCAAGAGTAACTTTGAGGCCCCCTTTACACATCAAAAGAACAAATATTCATGACATGGCCAGGTGACATTGTTAAATCCAGGAAACAGTTTAAAGAAGGATTTTTAAACCTTAATCAAATGGAGATTGTGTATATGGGTGCCAGAGGGTGAACGGGCAAGACAAAGTAGAACTAATATCAGTCCATTTAATCTGCTCATCAATTGAGGTTCTTGGTCCCCATGCTCCCCCATGCTCCCCCATGCTCCCCCATGCTCCCCCATGCTCCCCCATGCTTCCAGGCTTCCTTTGGACAAGAGCTGTCCATCACAGCACACATTCACCTTCTCTCGTTTCCCTTTCTATTTGATGCTTCTAATGTATCTGTGTCTGTGCCCGGACTTAAACTGTTGCGGTTGTTAGCGTCTATAAGGTTGACCCCTAGTCAACGCCGTTCAATCAGTCAGGTGTATGTCATTCAGCCTGCCAGTGAAGGTCCCTTCAGCTCCAGGCCTTGATGGACAAATATCAGTTACATTTTTCATCATTAGGTTTGCAATTCAAAGGAATACAGTACAGTACAGGTTATGCATGTGGACCATGTAATATTGAAATATATTGTTCTGCGCAAGGACATGCACCGTCTAAATAGTGATTCACATGGCAACGTGAAGCACATTCATTATCTTACTTTGAAACGATATACAACCAGGAACTAAAATGTAAACGCTTTCAACTCCTTCCTGTACTTTAGACCACTTCAGGATTGCAGCAGGGCTTACACATAGACAGACTTAGAAGATGTTTGTTTTTCCATATGGGGACAAATATAACAGCATAACGAGCAAATAAATAAAAAATGTAAATGTCCTTTAAAACAATGTTTCATTTTTTGAGTGGGATTTGAAATGGAAGCATTACTTCACCTGAAGGATATTACATTCTTCTCCTCTTCCTCTTCCTCCTCCTCCTCATAGTTCTCTCGTCTCAACTTCTTCACCATAATAAACAGCATGTTTATAATCAACAGGACGATAAGGGGGAAAGAAAAGCACAAACAACAACATCATTAAACTCTTCTGGTGAATCCTCATTAGGTAGTTCAATGTGCACTACTTACTTATTTTGCTAATCAGAGCTAAGAACTACAATAACACTCTATAGTCCATGAAGAAGACTATTTGAAGAGTGAGCGAACCACATGAAAATAATTGCTTGCTCTTCTGGCCTGCAGTCTGGTAATTTACTTTGAGAGTGCTGAAATTGTGCGGCAACTATGATAGAAATAATGCTTATCGTTGCTGTCTGATGTCCAAAACTTAACATTTTCAGGAAATTGTTGAAAAAATGACCATATTTTTCCATGAATAAACATAGAAATATGAAACTTTTCTGAATACATTTTTTGGGGTTTACTGTTACTGTTTTTAGTTTAAAGACATGTTTGCTATGAGGTTTTCATCAGACAACAACGATGTGCATAATTCAGTTCTTCAGGTGTGTTGTGGGTGCATTATTCTTCATGAAGCTTGCATAAAAACATTTGTATTTTTAATATGTAGCATTTGTTATCTCTTTACATTGTGATATGTCTTTCATTACTTGTAAATCAGGTAAGAAAAATTATGTGACAAATCTCCAGGTCTCTGTGTAAAATAAGGTGCTAACGAGTTCTCAGCAGATAAACGTTATCACTGCTGAACTCATAACCTGTATTGACCTGTTTAAAGAGCGACTCCATTCCAGTGGCTGAACCTTTCCCCACCCAAGCTAGGAGTGCTGAGATGGGGAGTGCTGAGATGGGGAGTGCTGTGATGGGGAGTGCTGTGATGGGGAGTGCTGTGATGGGGAGTGCTGTGATGGGGAGTGCTGTGATGGGGAGTGCTGTGATGGGGAGTGCTGTGATGGGGAGTGCTGTGATGGGGAGTGCTGTTATGGGGAGTGCTGTTATGGGGAGTGCTGTTATGGGGAGTGCTGTTATGCAACAATTAGGTTGAGTTTTGACACAAGTGACCTCTACCAAGACACAATGTTGTTGTTTTCCTAAAATTCCTCATTAAACTGTTAAACTCCCAATGCTTGTCGCCTGCAGGGTGGATCTGAGGAGAGCCTGACAGCAGAGGAGCAGATGTACATTCTTTATGACATTAAACTCCAGTGCCACCAGAACCTCTCCTCCCGCAACCCAGCCGGTAATACAACATCAAACATGCCATAACATGCCCTATGTCTGTGACACTGTACTGCTTCCGCTACTGTATAGACAAACATACAGTAAGTAAGTATGAATTGCTGTTGATAAGAGCGTCTGCTAGATGACTTAAAATAATACTCCAGTGTTGCCAGAACATCTGGATTCACAAACCTACAGGTAATGACAACATAAAAACTGGCCCCTCAGACATGTCATGATACTTGTTACTGTTATCGCTTATTCTTATCCACATTTTTTGAAACTGCACTGTCGGATGGGGCTCGTAAGTAAGCATTTCACTGTAAGGTCTACCACCTGTTGTATTCGGCGCATGTGACCAATACAATTTGATTTGATTTGACTCTGTGGTACTGCCTAAGATATAGCTAGGTAGACCTCTGTAAGTAGGCGTAAAAGTGTGATAAACTTTCTTGAAGGTGTGAGGGGGACTCAGATCACTTCTTGCAGTTCAACACATTTTGTTATGAGGCTAAGAGAAAATGTTTGCTGTTTTATAGCTCATAAAATCAAATGTTATTTGTCACATGCGCCGAACAGGTGTAGACCTTCTTGTGAATACATACTTACAACATACTTAGCCAACAATGCAGTTCAAAAAAGATATCAGAAAATATTTTCTAAATAATATAAAGTAAAAAATAATATAACGTAACACAATAAAATAACAAAAAGGAGGCTATATACAGGGGGTACCGGTGGAGAGTCAATGTGCGGTGGTACAGGTTAGTTCAGGTCATTTGTACATGTACAGTTGAAGTCGGAAGTTTACATACACCTTAGTACATTTAAACTCAGTTTTTCCACAATTTCTGACATTTAATCATAGTAAAAATTGTCAGTTAGGATCACCACTTAATTTTAAGAATGTGAAATGTCAGAATAATAGTAAAGAGAATGATTTATTTCAGCTTTTATTGATTTCATCACATTCCCAGTGGGTCAGACGTTTACATACACTCAATTAGTATTTGGTAGCATTGCCTTTAAATTGTTTAACTTGGGTCAAACGTTTCAGGTAGCCTTACACAAGCTTCCCACAATAAGTTTTTTTCTACCCATTCCTCCTGACAGAGCTGGTGTAACTGAGTCAGGTTTGTAGGCCTCCTTTCTCGCACACAATTTTTCAGTTCTGCCCAAACATTTTCTATGGGATTGAGGTCAGGGCTTTGTGATGGCCACTCCAATACCTTGACTTTGTTGTCCTTAAGCCATTTTGCAACAACTTTAGAGTATGCTTATGGTCGTTGTCCATTTGGAAGACCCATTTGTGACCAAGCTTTAACTTGGTCTGATGTCTTGAGATGTTAATTCAATATATCCACATAATTTTCCATCCTCAGGATGCCATCTATTTCGTGAAGTGCACCAGTCCCTCCTGCGGCAAAGCACCCCCACAACATGATGCTGCCACCCCCGTGCTTCACGGTTGGGATGGTGTTCTTCATCTTGCAATCCTCCCCCTTTTCCTCCAAACATAACGATGGCCATTATGGCCAAACAGTTCTATTTTTGTTTCATCAGACCAGAGGATGTTTCTCCAAAAAGTACGATCTTTGTCCCCATGTGCAGTTGCAAACCGTAGTCTGGCATTTTTATGGCGGATTTGGAGCAGTGGCTTCTTCAGAGCGGCCTTTCAGATTAGGTCGATATAGGACTCATTTTTTACTGTGGATACAGATATTTTTGTACCTGTTTCCTCCAGCATCTTCACAGGGTCTGTTGCTGTTGTTCTGGGATTGATTTGTACTTTTTCACACCAAAGTACGTTTATCTCTAGGAGACAGAAGGCGTCTCCTTCCTGAGCGGTATGACAGCTATGTGGTCCATGGTGTTTATACTTGCGTACTATTGTTTGTAAAGATGAACATGGTACCTTCTGGCGTTTGAAAATTGCTCCCAAGGATGAACCAGATTTGTGGAGGTCTACAATTATTTTTCTGATGTCTTGGTTGATTTCTTTTGATTTTCCCATGATGTCAAGCAAAGAGGGACTGAGTGTGAAGGTAGGCCTTGAAATACATGCACAGGTACACCTCCAATTAACTCAAATGATGTCAATCAGAAGATTCTAAAGCCATCAAATAATTTTCTGGAATTTTCCAAGCTGTTTAAAGGCACAATCAACTTAGTGTATGTAATCTTCTGTGGTTGAGTGGTTGAAAAATGAGTTTTAATGACTCCAACCTAAGTGTATGTACATTTCTGACTTCAACCGTAGGTCTGGGTAAAGTGACTATGCATAGATAATAGACAGTGTGTAGCAGCAATGTGAAAACAAATGGGGGGTGTCAATGTAAATAGTCCGGGTGGCCATTTGATTAATTGTTCAGCAGTCTTCTGGCTTGGGGGTAGAAGCTGTTAAGGAGCATTTTGGTCTCAGACTTGGCAGAGAGAACAGTCTGTGACTTGGGTGACTGGAGTCTTTGACAAGGTCCTAGATGGCAGGATGCTGACCGGTTTCCGCTCTCGATGGTGCAGCTGTAGAACTTTTTGAGGATCTGAGGACCCATGCCAAATCTTTTCAGTCTCCTGAGGGGGAAAAGGTGTTGTCATGCCCTCTTCACAACTGTCTTGGTGTTTGGACCATGATAGTTTGTTGGCGATGTGGACACCAAGGAACTTGAAACTCTCGACCCGATTCCCTACAGCCCCATCTACAGTGGGGCAAAAAAGTAATTAGTCAACCCCCAATTGCGCAAGTTCTCCCACTTAAAAAGATGAGAGAGGCCTGTAATTTTCATCATAGGTACACTTCAACTATGACAGACAAAATTAGAAAAAAAATCCAGAAAATCACATTGTAGGATTTTTAATGAATTTATTTGCAAATTATGGTGGAAAGTAAGTATTTGGTCACCTACAAACAAGCAAGATTTCTGGCTCTCACAGACCTGTAACTTCTTCTTTAAGAGGCTCCTCTGTCCTCCACTCGTTACCTGTATTAATTGTTCTTAACTGACTGCCTAGTTAAATAAAGGTAAAAATGTTTAAATTTTGACCTGTTTAAAGATCTTGCTCACATCGGCTATGGAGAGTGTGATCACAGAGTCGTCCGGAACAGCTGGTGCTGTCATGCATGCTTCAGTGTTGCTTGCCTCGAAGCAAGCATGAAAGGCATTTAGCTTTTCTGGTAGGCTAGCGTCACTGGACAGCTCTCGGCTGGTTTTCCCTTTGTAGTCTGCAATAGTTTTCAAGCCCTGCCACATCCGCGAGCGTTGGAGCCGGTGTAGTAGGATTTCATCTTAATCCTGTATTGACACCTTTCCTGTTTGATGGTTCGTCTGAGGGCATAGTGGGATTTCTTATAAGCGTTCGTATTAGTGTCCCGCTCCTTGAAAGCGGCATCTCTTGCCTTTAGCTCAATGCAGATGTTGCCTGTAATCTATGGCTTCTGGTTGGGATATGTACATATGGTCACTGTGTCGACGACTTTGGTGATGCACTTATTGATGAAGACAATGACTGAGGTGAAAAACTATTCAATGCCATTGGATGAATCCCATAACATATTCCAGTCTGTGCTACCAAAACCTTCCTGTAGCGTAGCATCTGACCACTTCCGTATTGAGCGAGTCACTGGTACTTCCTGCATCCAACCACAAGGCGCTACAGAGAGTCATGCGTATGGCCCAGTACATCGCTGAGGCCAAGATTCCTGCCATCCAGGATCTCTATACCAGGAAGTGTCAAAGGAAGGCCCTAAAATATGTTAAAGATTCAAGCCACCTGTGTCATTGACTGTTCTCTCTGCTACTGCATGACAAGTGGTACCGGAGTGACAAGTCTAGGTCCAAAACTTTCCTTAACAGCTTCTACCCCCAAGTCATAAGTCTGCTGAACAATTAATCAAATGGCCACCCGGACTATTTACATTGACACCCCCTCCTCCATTTGTTTTTACACTGCTGCTACACGCTGTCTATTACCTATGCATAGTCACTTTACCCATAACTACATGTACATATTTCTTCAATTACCTCGACTAACCTGTACCCCCACACATTGACACGGTACCGGTACCCCCTGTATATAGCCTCATTATTATTATTTTATTGTGTTACTTTCTTTTTACATGAGTATATTTCGTAAATATTTTTCTTAAAACTGAGTTGTTGGTTAAGGGCTTGTAAGTAAGCATTTCACAGTAAGGTTGTATTCGGCGCATGTGACGAATACCATTTTATTTGATTATGTTCCAGAATTAGAATGCAAGTAAAGGACATAATAAATCAGTCTGCATATGCAAATTAGAGTGATGACAATGTAGTGAATGCGATTCGAATCATACAGATGACAGAGAATCCTCGCACTACGGTCTTAATCATGCCTGAGGGGAGGCATACTTCCTAGATGAAACCCACTGACCCTCAGCCTTAGCCCATCCCAATTCCTGCATCATTTTGGTCTTATTGCCTTGTTAATTCATCAGCACTCATTTCTGTAGCTTTCCTCCGTGTACATTTGTGGGAGATTAAAGCTACAGAATGTTGCTTCTGGGGAACAACAAGGTGAGACTCTGAATGGTTTCCTGGCAGCCTCTAATGGGTTGACCTGGCAACCCAAAACTGTAGTTGGCACACCTTTGTCTGGCTGGCCGGAAAGGACATTTTGGATTGGTTTGACTCACTTTGACACACTTCCATGGATTCTCTGCTGATGACAGAACAGAACAAATAGATTCGGTTGACAACAGTTGACAGCTGCTAGAATGAAGATGATGTCACAATGTTATATTAAAAGTTATTCTTAGTGCATATTTAAAACAACAGATTAAAAAAAAACTCTCTCAGGAAACCAAGACACGTTTCTTTGAATCTGTTCCTATGTTTTCAGAGGCCAGTGGATCAGGCAATTTAACAGTTCTAAGAAATCAGTGACAGTAGAGGACGTATCTCTGAACCCAAACTCTCCAAATGTACAATGTTTTATTATTATTTTGTCCTCCCCTCCCTTCCTCTGGCTTTTTACATTCACTCAGCCGAAGGTCAAACTACATTTTGTTTCATTAATGAGTGGTGAATCTGTGAGGTAATGAATGTAGACAAACACTATCCCGGTTTGGATCTAAGATGAGTCTCACCTTCACCTATGTATCAATGCCTGTCTGCTGGTAGGATGCAAGGGAAATTCATAGAGGAGCACTAGGTTCTCTTAAAGGCGTGCATGTCACTTCTGCTACTGTAAGGTCAAGGTGAAGAAGACATAGTATACTGGGAATAAATTATACATGCTTTAAATGTTCTGTAACCTAACCTCCCACTGACTTCATTAATTGGGATATTCACGTGAACTTGCTTTCGAAGCCAGTATTTGGAGGATGTATTGGCACGAGTGTTGTCAGGCCCTGGACAAAGTCAGCCGGCAAACCGTGCCATTATATCCTTCAAACACCGGCTTCGAGGGCATTATCACTTTTATACAACTGGTTAACAACATATTCAAATAATGATTGACATATTTTCATAAACTTTATTTTGCTTAATGTATTTATACTATTTTATCGTTCCACAAGATATAGTCCCGACACAAATCTAGAGAGTCTCCCCAAGCCGGCTGATTGTTCGTTTTATCTATTCGGTTGCCAGAGATGTGACCCAGTAGTTTGTTGCAAATGATCCATTGCCATACTAGCTGACAAAATTCTTATCCCTTGGTTGCTAGCTAGCCAACTACGGCTAACTTACAGTCAAGGTCGAACAGTGCAGGCAGAATAACAACAAAGTAGCTGCATTTGCATTTGTTTAAGTTATTTTCTAGTCACATTTATTTGGATACATCCATAAAAATGAGCTAATGATATACGATTTCACTTGGCATAGAAAATGTGCTCACGGGACAGGACACTGTTGTTTAGAGCAGAGGAGCTAGCCAACAACACAGCTAGCACAATCACTTCAAACTGAATCTGGAAAGAGGAGCTAGCCAACAACACAGCTAGCACAATCACTTCAAACTGAATCTGGAAAGACTGCAAACTTGCTGCATTTAGTTTCGTTTGACCTGTTTTCTACTACATTTCTTTGTATACTGTATATCAATCAAAATTAATCCGCTTTCATGATTTCGACTGACTGAGAAGGTTGCCTGCCTGTCTCCTCCTGAACACGTTCATTACTATGGGACAGCTGGAGATCGAATTTCAATATTGAAACAATGTTGAAAATGTTGGAGAGACAGACAGCAAGTGTTTATACAAATCTCTGCTGTTGAATATCAAATGTTAGTCTAAAATAAATGTGAGATAATGTCTAGATGAGATCAAGTTTATGAATTTGCCTGGATGGGCTGATGAGACAATGACAAGCGCAGTGAGATGAAATAGGTATTTTAACGTCATAGCTTTAGCCGGTGGTAACTTGTGGAATAGTCACCGGCTGGAATGCAGTTTTAATCAATCAACATCCAGCATTAGACCCACCCGTTGTATAAAATCAATATAACTCATATGATCAAGCTATAAAATTATCCAAAGTGTACAATGCTGTATTCAAACATCAATATAGTAGAACCTCAAAGTTAGGAACATTTCAGCATTCGAACAACCTCCATTCCCAACGTGTTCCTACTGTATCTCTGAGGTCCTGCATCGGTCACACACTGTAGTTGAAAAGAGTGTTCTGCCTCTCCACTAGATGACCTCTGCCCCCCTGGTTGGGATGGCCTTATCTGCTGGCCACAGGGTTACCCAGGAGCTGTCACCAAGGTCCTCTGCCCCAGCTACATCTTCGACTTCAACCACAAAGGTAGATGACACCCCACTCTGCCTGCATGGCAGAACAGGTTCCAGGTTCCCCATAGAAATATAATTTGAACACAACATCTCTGTGTTATTCCCCTTTACCTGTGTATGGGTGATACATAGCTAGTTTATATTAATACTTGAATTATGTATTGTCTAATCCAAGTATACAGAAAGTATTATGACAAACAACTCTGCCTGCATGGGAGAATGGGTTCCCGTTTACCAATGTATGATTGATATTTAGAGTGGATTCATAGTGACTTTAGAAATTTGAATTATGTACTGCCTCACTTGAGGTGCCAAGTGAAACCAAGTAAGCTACAGAGATACAGTATGTTGATTTGTTGATATATATATTACAGGTCATGCCTACAGGAAGTGTGACATCAATGGGTCGTGGGTGTTTGTGGAGAGCCTGAACAGGACGTGGCCTAACTACTCAGAGTGTCTGGGCCCTGGGTTCTTGAAGCCAAGCAACGAGAGGGGGAAAGTGAATACTGTTCTGTTGCTACTGCAGTGGCCTTATCCCCATATATGCAGGAAAACCTACAATGCCACTGTATATATTGTATTGTCTTTTAGCAGATGGTTTTATCCAAAGCCAGTTACCCATAGAAGAAAAATTCTCAGCAACAAAAGAGTGATCCAATTAAGATCCTACATCTGTACCTACAGTACCTGTATCCTTCTCCCAGCAGGACTTCTTTGAGCGTCTGTATGTCATGTACACCGTAGGCTACGCTGTGTCCTTCAGCTCTCTACTAGTGGCTATCTTCATCATCGGATATTTTAGGTGAGTGTGTGTGTGTGTTTGTGTGGTTTGGTGACCAGAAGTCCCCACAAGGATAGTAATAAAAGGAACATTTGGACAAGTGGGGACATTTCCCCACTTTTTTAATTTTTTATTTATTTCACCTTTATTTAACCAGGTAGGCTAGTTGAGAACAAGTTCTCATTTGCAACTGCGACCTGGCCAAGATAAAGCATAGCAGTGTGAACAGACAACACAGAGTTACACATGGAATAAACAATTAACAAGTCAATAACACAGTAGAAAAAAATGGGCAGTCTATATACAATGTGTGCAAAAGGCATGAGGAGGTAGGCGAATAATACAATTTTGCAGATTAACACTGGAGTGATAAATGATCAGATGGTCATGTACAGGTAGAGATATTGGTGTGCAAAAGAGCAGAAAAATAAATAAATAAAAACAGTATAAAAACAGTATGGGAATGAGGTAGGTGAAAATGGGTGGGCTATTTTCCTATAGACTATGTACAGCTGCAGCGATCGGTTAGCTGCTCGGATAGCTGATGTTTGAAGTTGGTGAGGGAGATAAAAGTCTCCAACTTCAGCGATTTTTGCAATTCGTTCCAGTCACAGGCAGCAGAGTACTGGAACGAAAGGCGGCCAAATGATGTGTTGGCTTTAGGGATGATCAGTGAGATACACCTGCTGGAGCGTGTGCTACGGATGGGTGTTGCCATCGTGACCAGTGAACTGAGATAAGGTGGAGCTTTACCTAGCATTCACTTGTAGATGACCTGGAGCCAGTGGGTCTGGCGACGAATATGTAGTGAGGGCCAGCCGACTAGAGCATACAAATCGCAGTGGTGGGTGGTATAAGGTGCTTTAGTGACAAAACGGATGGCACTGTGATAGACTGCATCCAGTTTGCTGAGTAGAGTGTTGGAAGCCATTTTGTAGATGACATCGCCGAAGTCGAGGATCGGTA
This sequence comes from Oncorhynchus gorbuscha, assembly GCF_021184085.1. Lineage (NCBI taxonomy): Eukaryota > Metazoa > Chordata > Actinopteri > Salmoniformes > Salmonidae > Oncorhynchus > Oncorhynchus gorbuscha. The sequence goes on along the minus strand of NC_060173.1, from coordinate 107,006,186 downwards.
GGATAGTCAGTTTTACTAGGGTAAGCTTGGCAGCGTGAGTGAAGGAGGCTTTGTTGCGGAATAGAAAGCCGACTCTTGATTTGATTTTCGATTGGAGATGTTTGATGTGGGTCTGGAAGGAGAGTTTGCAGTCTAGCCAGACACCTAGGTAATTATAGATGTCCACATATTCAAGGTCGGAACCATCCAGGGTGGTGATGCTAGTCGGGCATGCGGGTGCAGGCAGCGATCGGTTGAAAAGCATGCATTTGGTTTTACTCGCGTTTAAGAGCAGTTGGAGGCCACGGAAGGAGTGCTGTATGGCATTGAAGCTCGTTTGGAGGTTAGATAGCACAGTGTCCAATGACGGGCCGAAAGTATATAGAATGGTGTCGTCTGCGTAGAGATGGATCAGGGAATCGCCCGCAGCAAGAGCAACATCATTGATATACACAGAGAAAAGAGTCGGCCCGAGAATTGAACCCTGTGGCACCCCCATAGAGACTGCCAGAGGACCGGACAGCATGCCCTCCGATTTGACACACTGAACTCTGTCTGCAAAGTAATTGGTGAACCAGGCAAGGAAGTCATCCGAAAAACCGAGGCTGTTGAGTCTGCCGATAAGAATATGGTGATTGACAGAGTCGAAAGCCTTGGCGAGGTCGATGAAGACGGCTGCACAGTACTGTCTTTTATCGATGGCGGTTATGATATCGTTTAGTACCTTGAGTGTGGCTGAGGTGCACCCGTGACCGGCTCGGAAACCAGATTGCACAGCGGAGAAGGTACGGTGGGATTCGGTGGGATTCGAGAAAGCTTTAGGGTTAGGGTCACAATTACGGTTAGAATTGCAGAGTAATCTGAAATGAAAGCAAATGAGTTGAAAAAAGCTCAAATACTCCAAACATTGAGAGGAGGGATATTAAAGTAAAGAATAAAGATTTTAAGCATGGTCAAGAAGCCTTTTTAGATAGGGTTTCTGAGAAAGTGAGTATGTTTCAAGGCCAACAAACAATAAGCAAAATAGAAAGACCTGGCAGCAGTACTGGATAAGCTTTAGTCCGTCGTTAAATTGTCTCATCAGGCATATTGAATGATGCAGATAGACGGGTTGGTTGTTTAGCAACAAAACCAAGTCTGATTAAACCAAGATTGAACTCTATGGCCTGAATGCCAAGAGTCACGTCTGGAGGAAACCTGGCACCATCCCTACGGTGAGGCATGGTGGTGGTGGCATGTTTTTCAGCAGCAGGGACTGGGGAGATTAGTCAGGATCAAGGGAAAGATGAACGGAGCAAAGTACAGGGAGATCCTTGATGAAAACCTGCTCCAGAGCGCGAAGTACCTCAGACTGGGGGCGAAGATTCACCTCAAACAGGACAACAACCCTAAGCTCACAGCCAAGACAACATAGGAGTGGCTTCGGGACAAGTCTCTGAATGTCCTTGAGTGGCCCAGCCAGAGCCCGGACTTGAACCCGATCAAATATCTCTGGAGAGACGTAAAAATAGCTGAGCAGTGACGCTCTCCATCCAACCTGACAGAGCTTGAGAGGATCTGCAGAGAAGAATGGGAGAAACTCCCCAAATACAGGTGTGCCAAGCTTGTAGTATCATACCCAAGAAGACTCAATGCTGTAAACACTGCCAAAGGTGCTTCAACAAAGTACTAAGTAAAGAGTCTGAGTACTTATGTAAATGTCATATTTTGTTTTTTCATGTTTTTTTTCTAAAACTCTGTTTATGATTTGTCATTATGGGGTATTGTTTGTAGATGATAAGGGGGGGATGATATAAAATATTTTAGAATAAGACTTTAATGTAACAATGTGGGAGAAGTCAAAGGGTCTGAATACCTTCCGAATGCTCTGTATTTGCCACCTCCAAATGTTTATTGAAGCATAAATACATTCACACATTGAGCCCTTGTCTCTCAAATATATTGTTGTAGTTCACTGTTATTGGTTATTGTTATTATTGTTATATAGTTATTTGTTAACTAGCTAGTTAATTTTTTTTGCCATATTAGCGTAGACATGACATCAGTCAAAACACCTCAAAACAAGATGTGGTATCAATAACAAGATACAATGAGCTGAAACGAACCACCTATGATTTCCCACACTGCAGCTTCTTGTCATTGCTGCTAGGTATCTGACCGTTCAGAACCAGAAAAACGCATGCCTTCTGGCCACATCGAAGCATGTGTATCATTTTAGTGATGTTGTCAGATAAATATGAAACTCTCTGGATGAACAGACTCAAGAGAAATACTATATAATGATAATAATATTAGTCATCGACTCTGTGCTTCAAAACAAGACCATGTTTACTCCTCCAGAAGTTGATGTTTTCTACCTCAAGTTCAAACCACCACAACATTCACTTCAATGTGCTCCTTATGGGCAGGTCTTGTTGCCACTCCAAACAGAGAGAGGAAGCAGTGAGCAACCTCAAAGTATATATGTTACATTTGGAAGAGGAATTTTACTTAACTAGGCAAGTCAGTTAAGAACAAATTCTTATTTACAATGACGGTCTACACCACCCAGATGACCCTGGGCCACTTGTGCACCGTCCTTTGAGAATCCCAATCACGGCCGGTTTTGATACAGCCTGGATTCAAACCAGGGTTTCAGCAGTGACACCTCAAGCACTGAAATGCAGTGCCTTAGACCTCTGTACCACTCAGGAGCCTAAGGAAATTTGGTCAAGTGCAGTTGAAGAATATTCATCTCCGATGTACTGGTGTTGTCAACTCTCTCTCTCTCCTCTTTAATAAAATCAATGTTCATTGGTCGCGTGCACAGTTTAGAAGATGCTATAGTGATTGCAGCAAAATGCTTATGTTACTAGTTCCTAACAATGCAGTGAAATGAAAAAGAAGTAGACAAATAATATATGTATTTTTTTACCAAAAACAATCTCGAAATGTCTGAACGAATCCAATTAACCCAAATAACGCTAACAGTAATCCAAATAAAATCCATTCGTATCTACACCGGATTCATTTACACAAGATATACTACGAATGATATCTGCATTATTACCCTCCCTCTCTTGCTCTCTCTCTCTTTCTCCTCGTTCCCTCTCTTCTTTTCGTCACATTCATTTACAAAGGACAGAATGCGCTCCAAATAAATTTGAGTCAAGATAGCAGGGACTGGGGAGCAGGGATCTCATCGTCAGATGATCCCATTCCAGGACGTGATCTCAGAAACCGATGGATACCGATATCATTACAATATCGACAACAACCTGTGGCAGCACATGGCTAACCTCTACAACCAGCATCCACAGTTTACCTGACTCCACAAGCAAGAGAGCAGGTGCAGAGTACCAGCACCATGGAGCCTGCAGCCCCCCCTTGACCAACTATCCCCTTTGCTCAGGTCCTCTGCCCCCACACTGCACAGGCGAAGAAAATTCACTACCCTCACTACATTGAATCACGTATATATATATATGCCATTTTGCAGACGCTTTTATCCAAAGCGACTTACAGTCATGTGTGCATACATTCTACGTATGGGTGGTCTCGGGGATCGAACCCACTACCCTGGCGTTACAAGCGCCATGCTCTACCAACTGAGCTACAGAAGGACCCGTGGGGAACCTAAGGACCCGTACGGAACCTAAGTGCCCTGACCACCGCCGTGGCCTCCCAACTCGGTGAGGCCTTATGGATCCATACACCCGTATCAAGCCTGTTCAGTAAGGTCCAGGTCCCCACAGTTCTACCAACCTCCTCACAACACACCCAGTACAACGAACTGTCACTATCCCACACCCAGCTCATGGATAAGCCAAATGACACTGCTGCCCACGTTTCAGTCCCTCTACCGCTAACATAGTGCCATGGAAAGCCGCTACAGAGGCCACCATGACCACGCAGACCTACACTGCCACAATCCCTGCCGCAGACAGTTGTTTCAAGTAGGCAGTCAGCCGAAAGTCTCTAAACGGCAGTATGGAGATGTGACCACGCACTCTGCCTTGATGCTGTTAACTCCACCAAACCAGCCATGGACTGGGGGAACACCCGGAGCAACCAGTTTTCCAAATACGTTGCCTTTCTCAGGCTGAGTCTGCATCAAAACAGCCATTATCCACTGTTCCAGGCTATTCTGGTCTACCACCTGTTCAGACTCAGTCCACCGACCAACCCTCCATCAGCTGCTCTATCCTATTTAACTGACCAAACGTGTACTGCACTTGCCCAGCCAGGTTATCCTCCATGGATCTCTCCTCTCCAGCGGACTTATCAGCTGCCACCTGCTGCACCTCTCCATCCAGCTCACCCGCCAGTACCTGCTGCACCTCTCCATCCAGCTCACCCGCCAGTACCTGCTGCACCTCTCCATCCAGCTCACCCGCCAGTACCTGCTGCACCTCTCCGTCCAGCTCACCCGCCAGTACCTGCTGCACCTCTCCGTCCAGCTCACCCGCCAGTACCTGCTGCACCTCTCCGTCCAGCTCACCCGCCAGTACCTGCTGCACCTCTCCGTCCAGCTCACCCGCCAGTACCTGCTGCACCTCTCCGTCCAGCTCACCCGCCAGTACCTGCTGCACCTCTCCATCCAGCTCACCCGCCAGTACCTGCTGCACCTCTCCGTCCAGCTCACCCGCCAGTACCTGCTGCACCTCTCCGTCCAGCTCACCCGCCAGTACCTGCTGCACCTCTCCGTCCAGCTCACCCGCCAGTACCTGCTGCACCTCTCCGTCCAGCTCACCCGCCAGTACCTGCTGCACCTCTCTGTCCAGCTCACCCGCCAGTACCTGCTGCACCTCTCCGTCCAGCTCACCCGCCAGTACCTGCTGCACCTCTCTGTCCAGCTCACCCGCCAGTACCTGCTGCACCTCTCCAACCAGCTTACCTGCCTGGATCTGCTGCACCGTCAGCCTATTCACCAGCCTATCCACTCCAGCAACCGCACCTGCAACCGGTACCTGTGTTAAGGCTTCCCAATCTAGTCCACAACAGTGAAGTGAGTTCGCAGACTTCAAGATGACACTGGACTACCTCTTGAATCCTCATATAGAACTCTCAGAACACTACAAGCACAGGGTCCTCATGCTTGAGCTCAAGCATGTCGACACTACCAGCAGCCCTACACTGCAGCTATGCAGGCTTTCAACGCATATGTCATGGATTTAGAAGCTTCTTTACATCATTTGAGTCAATTGGAGGTTTACCTGTGGAAGTATTTCAAGGCCTACCTTCAATCTCAGTGCCTCTTTGCTTGACATCATGGGAAAATATAAAGAAATCAGAAAAACAATTGTAGACCTCCACAAGTCTGGTTCATCCTTGGGAGCAATTTCCAAATGCCTGAAGGTACCACGTTCATCTGTACAAACAATAGTACTCAAGTATAAACACCATGGGACTACGCAGCCGTCATGCCGCTCAGGAAGGAGACACGTTCTGTCTCCTAGAGATGAACGTACTTTGGTGCGAAAAGTGCAAATCAATCCCAGAACAACAGCAAAGGACCTTGTGAAGATGTTGGAGGAAACAGGTACAAAAGTATCTATATCCACAGTAAAACAGGTCCTATATCGACATAACCTGAAAGGCCGCTCAGCAAGGAAGACGCCACTGCTCCAAAACCGCCATAAAAAAGCCAGACTACAGTTTACAACTGCACATGGGGACAAAGATTGTACTTTTTGGAGAAATGTCCTATGGTCTGATGAAACAAAAACAGAACTGTTTGGCCATAATGACCATTGTTATTTTTGGAGGAAAAAGGGGGAGGTTTGCAAGCAGAAGAACACCATCCCAACCATGAAGCACAGGGGAAGCATCATGTTGTGGGCGTGCTTTGCTGCAGCATCTCAAGCAACATCTCAAGACATCAGTCAGGAAGTTAAAACTTGGTTGCAAATGGGTCTTCCAAGTGGACAATGACACCAAGCATACTTCCAAAGTTGTGGCAAAATGGCTTAAGGACAACAAAGTCAAGGTATTGGAGTGGCCATCACAAAGCCCTGACCTCAATCCCTTAGAAAATGTGTGGGCAGAACTGAAAAAGCGTGTGCGAGCAAGGAGGCCTACAAACCTGACTCAGTTACACCAGTTCTGTCAGGAGGAATGGGGCAAAATTCACCCAACTTATTGTGGGAAGCTTGTGGAAGGCTACCCGAAATGTTTGACCCAAGTTAAACAATTTAAAGGCAATGCTACCAAATTGTAATTGAGTGTGTGTAAACCTCTGACCCACTGGGAATGGGATGAAATAAATCATTCTCAATACTATTATTCTGACATGTCACATTCTTAAAAGAAATGTATTTGGCTAAGGTGTTTGTAACATCCCTGTTTTGCTTGTTATTTTGGCATTAATGTGTCACATATCAGTTTGCAAACTATGTCAAAAAACATCTGACACTGCTGAACATATAGCACTAACGCCAACGCTAAGATTCACCATTGCATGGTTAAGATAGAGTCATAGGTATACTAAGAGATTTATGAAGCCATTGTAAAGACAGAATAACACAATACAAATTGAACAAGGGCTACTTACAGTATATGCAGGCGAAGGTGTTTTAGTGTATTCATTCGAGCCATATTGGATTCAGAATCAAATTGATTCACACCAACAGTCTTTATATGCATGAATGTTATACACAATTCTGGAAACACTTTCTTTCATTTACAAAATTCAAGTTTACAACTGATTGAACATCTTTTTTAAAATAATTTTTATTTAACATCCATCAAATGTTATTATAGCAGCCATATTGGATTTTGGACTCCATATTGGATTTTGGACGCCATATTGGATTTGCGGCAAAATAGAAAGATAATTTGTGATGCCACCCTGACTTAATTGCAAGACTAGGGACTAAAGATACAAAATCATTTAACCAGTTATGCATTAGGAGGTTCTTTAAAATGTAATTTCAATGTCTTGCTATTTGTTTGTGTATGTTGGGCAGACAATTGACTACTTGTATTCCACATTTTAGCAATATCAGAGCTTGCAATTTTGGGTTACATGTATTGGGCTACATGACAAAACACAACCAGGGCTGTCTTAAAATGTTTGTGGCCTTGCCTATTAGCTTTGTCTGATGTGTAAGGCCAGTGCTTTAGCCCTGAGTACACTAGAGAGAGGGAGCACACAGGCTATTCGACAGCGTGGGAGAGGTCTCTTTATTAAGAGCCGTTTCGGAAGAATGAATAGACTCTTTCTCCAGTTAATGTATTAATGGAGCTGTTGAACAGAGCACACTCAGGGATTGACTCTACAATCCTCAGAATCATTGAGAGTGGGTGGCTCGGAAAGAGTATCTTGACAACTTCAGAGTAAATCTGTAATGTTCTCCTCGTTTAGCCTAATAGTCCTCCAAGCTCAAATAACGGGCACTTAGCAGTTGTTTTTTAATAGATAATTAGATTTTCAGCAACACATTTTGGAACTAAGGAAATTTGATTCCCCTGGGCAAAGCATAACCAATTTGGTCTAATATCCAGCTAAATTGTGTGAGACTTCTGGAGGCGTTTATAGTCTATGAGAGCAGCCTGTCCAAGAGTCAATCCTCAAAGAAGGACACTAACATGCTGACCGGACCGCATGCGTGCGGATTTTGTCCCCCCACACCAGATGCGATCAGGATACGCAGGTTGAAACGTCAAAGCAAACTCTGAACCAACTATATTAATTTGGGGACAGGTCGAAAAATATTAGACATTTATGACAATAGCTAGCTAGCTTGCTGATGCTAGCAAATTTTTATTGGGATATAATCACTGGGTTGTTATTTTACCTGAAATGTACAAGGTCCTCTCAAGCTTAACACAATTTAATCCATCATATGAAAAGGGTAACGTCTAAACCGCCTACCTTTGACTCTTTCCTTCTGTTTCTAGTAATCATTATATCACAAGGCAGGGCCTGACCTCATCCTAGATGCTGTTCTTCATATTGCAACTCCCCTCCAAGTTTTGTGTTTTCGTCATCCAACACCTCCCACATATTTGGTCAGGCCAAGGGTGCTACTCTCTCCTCTTCCATGATCATCTCTTCCCTGGGTTTATGTTGTGTTTCTATGTATCCTCCAGGCCGGGGTTTTCCGTAGGTCGATGGGATTGCGGCTCACAGAACAGGGCTCCGGGCAGCGAGCGGAAATGGAGGTTGGCTGCCTGACCTGGCATCCTTTCACTCCCTCCTCTCTACATTTTCCTCCTCTGTCTCTGCTGCTAAAGCCATTTTCTACCACGCTAAATTCCAAGAGTCAGGCTTTGCCACCTTCTCCTCCCTCCTGAATCCTGTCTGCAGATGATTTTGGGAATCCGTCGTTTGCTAAGTCAAAGACACCCTGGTTCTGTTTGCCCTACCCTATGCTCTATTTCCAGATGAAATCTGGGTGCCCAACAATTGTTCCTCCTCTCTCCAGTCCGGAGTAGTGTCATCAACTCAGATAGGTCCCTTGTAAGCGAGAGGTTTCTACACGATCCCTCCGTTTGTTGTTTTTGTATTTATTGGTTATTTATTTCAGTATCGTCTCTGAATGTTTTTCATTCATTAAAGACATGAGTAACCACCTAACTGCTCTCATCCTTCTAGATTTCGGTCTGAACCATCAGATCTTCTCCACAAACGAAGAACAGGCAGGTGGCGATGGCAGAATCACCCACCACACACGGACCGCTATACACCAAGCAGCTCTGTTAACAGGCAGCGACAGCATGAACAGCGAAGGGAGGACGTTATGTGGATGAGATCACCAAGCATGGAGACGGACTTCCTGGGAAGAAATGGTCCTTCTGTAGCTGACAAGTTGTGTCCTCCTCCCAGAGCAAGAATGGCGACAACACCCTTGTAACGCCAGGGTAGTGGGTTCATCCCGCAGAGGACCACCCACACGTAGAATCCAGGCATGCACACATGACTGTAAGTGGCTGGGCTCCCTGCCTGTGATAAAAGCAGTCTGCTAAATGGCATATATTCCACTGGCTTATTATTATTATATTATTAAATAGACCTCCAGGTGGGCCCTACACCCAAACAAGGGTCGTTCATCCACCTCTGGCCTGCTCGCCTCCCCCACTGAGGAGAGTGCCAGGTCAAAAGCCCGCCTGGGATTCGCTGGAGCAGTGCAAAGAGGGCTATAGGAGAATGGAGTCGAAGAGAAAGACACGGCAGACACCAATCCACATATAAAAGGGCCAGTAATCCCTCTCACCCCACCCCCTAAGTTTTAGATGCACTATTGAAACCCGATAAAGGTCTTAAATGTAAAATGTAATGTAATCACTGGGTTGTTATTTTACCAAATATTTATTGGGGGAATGCTCAGAGGGAGAGTGGCTGAGTGACAGGAGTCATTGGGGGTTTTGAGGTATTGAGCCAACTCTCCCTGTTAATCGTGATTCTCGTTGTCTCTGAGCAGCTGCAGTGGGAGAGGCTGCACCACTTGGAGAGATTGGACATGGGAGGAAGAACTGGAGGCGCTGGAAAAGGACCCTGGGGCTCAGCCAAAAAATTATTGGGGGCTTACAGGGAATATGGCTACCCCAGGAGGAACTTGCGCAAACTCCCTGTGCTTACCGGGGGGCTAGAGAGACCGGGCAGGCACCGTGTTATGCTATGGAGCGCACTGTGTTTCCAGTGTGGCTGCATAGCCCGGTGCAGTTCATACCAGCCCTTCGTATTGGCCGGGCTAGAGTGGGCATCGAGCCAGGTAAGGTTGGGCAGGCTCGGTGCTCAAGAGCTCCAGTGCGCCTGCACGGTCCGGTCTATCCAGAGCCACCTCCACACACCAGTCCTCCGGTTGCAGCTCCCCGCACCAGGCTTCCTGTGCGTGTCCTCGCTCCAGTATCACCAGTGCCAGCACCATGCATCAGGCCTACAGTGCGCCCCGCCTCTCCTGTGCTGTCGGAGTCTCCCGCCTGTTCAGCACTATCAGAGCCTTCCTCCTCTACAGCGCTGCTGGAGTCTCCTGTCTGTTCAGCGCTATCAGAGCCTTCCTTCCCTCCTGCGCTGTCGGAGTCTTCCGCCTGTTCAGCGCTATCAGAGCCTTCCTCTTCTACAGCGCTGCTGGAGTCTCCTGTCTGTTCAGCGCTATCAGAGCCTTCCTTCCCTCCTGCGCTGTCGGAGTCTCCCGCCTGTTCAGCGCTATCAGAGCCTTTCTCCTCTCCTGCGCTGTCGGAGTCTCCCGCCTGTTCAGCGCTATCAGAGCCTTCCTCCTCTACAGCGCTGCCGGAGCCTCCTGCCTGTTTGGAGCAGCCCGAGCTGTCAGTCTGCATGAAGCAGCCAGAGCTGTCAGTCTTCAAAGTGCTGTCAGTCTGCAATGAGCTGTCAGTCTGCAATGAGCTGTCAGTCTGCAAGAAGCTGTCAGTCTGCAAGGAGCTGTCAGTCTGCATAGAGCAGCTAGATCTGCCAGTCAGCCATGATCTTCTAGATCTGCCAGTCAACCAGAATCTTCCAGATCTGCTAGTCAACCAGAATCTTCCAGATCCGCCAGCCAGCCAGGATCTACCGGAGCCTACTACCTGCCTGAGCTTCATCTCAGTACTGGGCTTCCTCTCAGTACTGGGCTGCCCCTCAGTCCCGAGCTGCCCCTCAGTCCCGAGCTGCCCCTCAGTCCCGAGCTGCTCCTCAGTTCAGTGGGGTTCTGGGTGAGGACTATTAGGCCATGATCGGCGGCGAGGGTGGATTATCCCAGGACGCGAAGGGGAGGAACTAGGACATTAATGGAGTGGGGTCCACGTCCCGAGCCGGAACCACCACCATGGACAGACGTCCACCCGAACCCTCCCTATGATTTTGAGGTGTGTCCGGGAGTCCGCACCTTAGTGGGGGGGGGTTCTGTCACGCCTTGGTCATAGTGTTTTGTGTTTTCGTTATGTATTTGGTTTGGATACACAATAACAATATCAACTGGTGAGTGAACATGGGGGATGATGAAGGTAATGAAGTCCAGTTGTTAATCATAATGATTAATCATAATGATCATTATTAATCATAATGATTAACACATGTGCGTAATGATGAGTGCCAGGACGGGTGGCTAGTACTCTGGTGACGTTGTACGCCGGATGGGAGGAGCAGGAGTAGACGTGACAGTCACAAATTGAACCAAGTTCTATTTTAGCACCTTGATGCGCACAAACAGTGTGGGTGCAATGATTGAATAACATGTATGTGTACATTTATTTTGCAATGCTCACATACGTGACATGAGTGGTGTGGTCAGCATGTTATGGGTGTTTTTGATTGGTTACTTAGTTGCAAATTGGGGTTTTCAGCAAAACTGCAGAACATTGTGGACCTTAGGAAATGTGATTGCCCTGGGCAAAAAGTAAGCGATTTGGTCTTACACAGTTGTGTGGAAGACCATTATGTCCCATTCATATCTAACAGTCAAGACGATGGTTTAAAATCTCGGCCTTAAGAAATGAGACAAACTGCTAAACGATGTCCGCGCACTCGTGGAAATTCTGTTAACATAATTTTAAAAATCCCCATCATAAATACGTCAGTTTAAGCCATAGATATCTTTTGCATTGGATGCGTCTCAATCCACCACATCACCCTATGTTGCACTTCCGCATATGCAGTGAATGGTGACAGAGCTAAAGCGGTGCTTGTCAGTTCATGAGTCATCATGAAAATCGGTCTTCTCACAAAATCGTTTGTAACGTCTGAAACTGTTATAACACCTCTATGGAAAGACTTTCGCTAACACGACGGTGTTCTCCGTTTTGCTCTTTGACTCCCACAAACGTCTAGCGACTTGTCTGTAGTCGGTACAGCCAGTCTGCCAACTTCTACTATGACCTCTGTGGAAAGGTGAGACTCTCTAAGACACCCACAGGCTTCACAGGATTGGTCTGAAGGTATCCTGGTAGCAGCTGAATAAGTGAATGGAAGTATACATGAATACTGTTTAGTGGGTTAAATACATGTCCCCAATTTTTTTCTCCTGATCTTCTTCTGGTAAGATGGCGCCAACAGATATGGCAGCTCTGCTTCTAGGTCCTAAGCATCTTTGCAGTATTTAGTTTTTTGGTGTGTTATTTCTTGCATTATTGGCCCATAATTAGCCCATTTTGCATTACTACATATACAGTGCCTTGCGAAAGTATTCGCCCCCTTGAACTTTGCGACCTTTTGCCACATTTCAGGCTTCAAACATAAAGATATAAAGGTTTTTTTGTGAAGAATCAACAACAAGTGGGACACAATCATGAAGTGGAGCGACATTTATTGGATATTTCAAACTTTTTTAACAAATCAAAAACTGAAAAATTGGGCGTGCAAAATTATTCAGCCCCTTTACTTTCAGTGCAGCAAACTCTCTCCAGAAGTTCAGTGAGGATCTCTGAATGATCCAATGTTGACCTAAATGACTAATGATGATAAATACAATCCACCTGTGTGTAATCAAGTCTCTGTATAAATACACCTGCACTGTGATAGTCTCAGAGGTCCGTTAAAAGCGCAGAGAGCATCATGAAGAACAAGGAACACACCAGGCAGGTCCGACATACTGTTGTGAAGAAGTTTAAAGCCGGATTTTGATACAAAAAGATTTCCCAAGCTTTAAACAACCCAAGGAGCACTGTGCAAGCGATAATATTGAAATGGAAGGAGTATCAGACCACTGCAAATCTACCAAGACCTGGCCGTCCCTCTAAACTTTCAGCTCATACAAGGAGAAGACTGATCAGAGATGCAGCCAAGAGGCCCATGATCACTCTGGATGAACTGCAGAGATCTACAGCTGAGGTGGGAGACTCTGTCCATAGGACAACAATCAGTCGTATATTGCACAAATCTGGCCTTTATGGAAGAGTGGCAAGAAGAAAGCCATTTCTTAAAGATATCCATAAAAAGTGTTGTTTAAAGTTTGCCACAAGCCACCTGGGAGACACACCAAACATGTGGAAGAAGGTGCTCTGGTCAGATGAAACCAAAATTGAACTTTTTGGCAACAATGCAAAACGTTATGTTTGGCGTAAAAGCAACACAGCTCATCACCCTGAACACACCATCCCCACTGTCAAACATGGTGGTGGCAGCATCATGGATTCGGCCTTTGTTTTTCTTCAGCAGTGACAGGGAAGATGGTTAAGATTGATGGGAAGATGGATGGAGCCAAATACAGGACCATTCTGGAAGAAAACCTGATGGAGTCTGCAAAAGACCTGAAACTGGGACGGAGATTTGTCTTCCAACAAGACAATGATCCAAAGCATAAATCAAAATCTACAATGGAATGGTTCAAAAATAAACATATCCAGGTGTTAGAATGGCCAAGTCAAAGTCCAGACCAGAATCCAATTGAGAATCTGTGGAAAGAACTGAAAACTGCTGTTCACAAATGCTCTCCATCCAACCTCACTGAGCTCGAGCTGTTTTGCAAGGAGGAATGGGAAAATATTTCAGTCTCTCGATGTGCCAAACTGATAGAGACATACCCCAAGCGACTTACATCTGTAATCGCAGCAAAAGGTGGCGCTACAAAGTATTAACTTAAGGGGGCTGAATAATTTTGCACGCCCAATTTTTCAGTTTTTGATTTGTTAAAAAAGTTTGAAATATCCAATAAATGTCGTTCCACTTCATGATTGTGTCCCACTTGTTGTTGATTCTTCACAAAAAAAGTACAGTTGTATATCTTTATGTTTGAAGCCTGAAATGTGGCAAAAGGTCGCAAAGTTCAAGGGGGCCGAATACTTTCGCAAGGCACTGTAGCTGGAAAGAACCTTTGGATATCAGAGCGGTGGTAACTCACCAGCATTACGACCAGGATTATGACTTTCCCAAATTGGATCCTGTGTTCGTACCACCCAGGGTTATATATATTACATTATATATATTTAACTTGTTCCAGAGACGGCTCCAAAACACTGCTGCCGGAGAAGCGGACTTCTAGTCCGACTCAGGTGTGCACACCACCCACCGCTTCCGAGTGTATTACTTTCAAATGTTCAGTCTCTGGATAATTAGTAGATGAGCTCAGAGTGAGGATCTCCTTCCAGAGAGACATCAGGGATTGTAGCGTAGTCTGTTTCACGGAAACATGGCTCTAACGGGATATATTGTCCCCATCTATTCAGCCATCTGGGATCTCAGTACATTGCACAGACAGGAATAAAGAACTCTCTGGGAAGAAGAAAGGCGGGGGTGTATGTTACATGATTATGATATCATACAGAAATTCAAGTCCTTTTGTTCACCCAACCTAAAATACCGACCATATTACCCCCCAGGAGAATTCTCTTTGGTTATAGTCACAGACGTGTATAATCCCCCTCAAGCCGATACCACGATGGCCCTCTTAGAACTGGACTTTATGCAAACTGGAAAAAACATATCCTTTATTGTAGTTTGGGATTTTAACAAAGCAAATTTGAGGAATACGCTACCGAAGTTCTACCAACACTGACCGTACAGTTGTACTTGAGTTGGTAAAACATTGGACCACTGCTACTCAACTTTTTTTAAATGCCTACAAGGCCCTCCCCCGCCCTCCATTCGGCAAATCTGATCACGACTCCATCTTGCCACTCCCATGCTATTTGTAGAGGTCTTGATTATGGAACGAGTTGCAGCTGGTAGGGATCTGCTCTGACTCCAGCACACCTGTCTTCAACCACACAATCACACATAGAGGGAGAGGGAGAGAGAGGGAGTGTACAGGGGAATAACTGCAGGTCAAGAAGACACCGGATGAACACCAAAGGGCGTAGCAGGAGTAGAAGTAGATGTGACAAGGAACTCAACAACCCGAGCCGCGGCCTGTTCACCCCGCTATCATCCAGCAGGCGAGGCCAGTACAAGTGCATCAAAGCTGGGACTGAGAGACTGAAAAACAGCTTCTATCTTAAGGACCTTAAGGTCTTAAGGTCACAGAACAGGGCTCCGGGCAGCCGAGCGGAAATGGAAGAAAACTCGCCTCCCTACGGACCTGGCATCCTTTCACTCCCTCCTCTCTACATTTTCCTCCTCTGTCTCTGCTGCTAAAGCCACTTTCTACCACTCTAAATTCCAAGCATCTGCCTCTAACCCTAGGAAGCTCTTTGCCACCTTCTCCTCCCTCCTGAATCCTCCTCCCCCTCCCCCACCCTCCTCCCTCTCTGCAGATGACTTAATCAACCATTTTGAAAAGAAGGTCGACGACATCCGATCCTCGTTTGCTAAGTCAAACGACACCGCTGGTTCTGCTCACACTGCCCTACCCTGTGCTCTGACCTCTTTCTCCCCTCTCTCTCCAGATGAAATCTCGCGTCTTGTGACGGCCGGCCGCCCAACAACCTGCCCGCTTGACCCTATCCCCTCCTCTCTTCTCCAGACCATTTCCGGAGACCTTCTCCCTTACCTCACCTCGCTCATCAACTCATCCCTGAACGCTGGCTACGTCCCTTCCGTCTTCAAGAGAGCGAGAGTTGCACCCCTTCTGAAAAAACCTACACTCGATCCATCCGATGTCAACAACTACAGACCAGTATCCCTTCTTTCTTTTCTCTCCAAAACTCTTGAACGTGCCGTCCTTGGCCAGCTCTCCCGCTATCTCTCTCAGAATGACCTTCTTGATCCAAATCAGTCAGGTTTCAAGACTAGTCATTCAACTGAGACTGCTCTTCTCTGTATCACGGAGGCGCTCCGCACTGCTAAAGCTAACTCTCTCTCCTCTGCTCTCATCCTTCTAGGCCTATCGGCTGCCTTCGATACTGTGAACCATCAGATCCTCCTCTCCACCCTCTCCGAGTTGGGCATCTCCGGCGCGGCCCACGCTTGGATTGCGTCCTACCTGACAGGTCGCTCCTACCAGGTGGCGTGGTGAGAATCTGTCTCCTCACCACGCGCTCTCACCACTGGTGTCCCCAGGGCTCTGTTCTAGGCCCTCTCCTATTCTCGCTATACACCAAGTCACTTGGCTCTGACATAACCTCACATGGTCTCTCCTATTATTGCTATGCAGACGACACACAATTAATCTTCTCCTTTCCCCCTTCTGATGACCAGGTGGCGAATCGCATCTCTGCATGTCTGGCAGACATATCAGTGTGGATGACGGATCACCACCTCAAGCTGAACCTCGGCAAGACGGAGCTGCTCTTCCTCCCGGGAAGGACTGCCCGTTCCATGATCTCGCCATCACGGTTGACAACTCCATTGTGTCCTCCTCCCAGAGCGCTAAGAACCTTGGCGTGATCCTGGACAACACCCTGTCGTTCTCAACTAACATCAAGGCGGTGGCCCGTTCCTGTAGGTTCATGCTCTACAACATCCGCAGAGTACGACCCTGCCTCACACAGGAAGCGGCGCAGGTCCTAATCCAGGCACTTGTCATCTCCCGTCTGGATTACTGCAACTCGCTGTTGGCTGGGCTCCCTGCCTGTGCCATTAAACCCCTACAACTCATCCAGAACGCCGCAGCCCGTCTGGTGTTCAACCTTCCCAAGTTCTCTCACGTCACCCCGCTCCTCCGCTCTCTCCACTGGCTTCCAGTTGAAGCTCGCATCCGCTACAAGACCATGGTGCTTGCCTACGGAGCTGTGAGGGGAACGGCACCTCCGTACCTCCAGGCTCTGATCAGGCCCTACACCCAAACAAGGGCACTACGTTTATCCACCTCTGGCCTGCTCGCCTCCCTACCACTGAGGAAGTACAGTTCCCGCTCAGCCCAGTCAAAACTGTTCGCTGCTCTGGCCCCCCAATGGTGGAACAAACTCCCTCACGACGCCAGGACAGCGGAGTCAATCACCACCTTCCGGAGACACCTGAAACCCCACCTCTTTAAGGAATACCTAGGATAGGATAAAGTAATCCTTCTCACCCCCCCCCTTAAAAGATTTAGATGCACTATTGTAAAGTGGCTGTTCCACTGGATGTCATAAGCTGAATGCACCAATTTGTAAGTCGCTCTGGATAAGAGCGTCTGCTAAATGACTTAAATGTAAATGTAATGTAAATGTCATCAGACTGTTAAATAGCCATCTCTAGCCGGCTTCCACCCAGTTACGTAACCCTGCACCTTGGAGGCTGCTGCCCTATGTACGGGTATGGGTCTCTAGGGTACTTGGAACGGTAGCGTCCCACCTCGTCAACAGCCAGTGAAACTGCAGGGCACCAAATTCAAAACAGAAGTCCCATAATTAAAATTCCTCAAACATACATGTATTTTACACCATTTTAAAGATACACCTGTTGTAAATCCAGCGATAGTGTCCAATTTCAAAAAAGGCTTTACGACAAAAGCCAACCAAATGATTATGTTAGGTGAGTGCCTATTCACAGAATAACACAGACATTTTTCCAGCCAAAGAGAGGATTCACAAAAAGCAGAAATATAGATAAAATTAATCCCTAACCTTTGATGATCTTCATCAGATGACACTCATAGGACTTCATGTTACACAATACATGTATGTTTTGTTCGGTAAAGTTCATATTTATATCCAAAAATCTGAGTTTACATTACGCGTTGTGGTCAGAAATGCATTGTCTCAAACAAACATCCGGTGAAAGTGCAGAGAGCTACATAAAATGACAGAAATACTCATCATAAACATTGATAAACTATACAAGTGTTTTCATGGAAATATAGACAAACATCTCCTTAATGCAACCGATGTGTCAGATTTCAAACACACTTTACGACGAAAGCACACTTTGCGATTATGTTAGTTAGCCACAGAAACGCATACAGTCATTTTCCAGCCAAGGAGTGTCACAAATGTCAGAAATAGCATTACAATTAATCACATACCATTGATGATCTTCATCTGGTGGAACTCCCAGGTCTCCATGGTAGACAATAAATGTTTGTTTTGTTCGATAATGTCCCTCTCTTTATGAGCATGACCTCCTTGTTGTTTGAGCATTTTGTCCAGTATTTCGAATGCAGTAGGCATTTAAGTTTTTAAAAAGTATAATAAAAGTTAGTAGAAACATGACAAACGATGTTTAAAATCAATCCTCCGGTTGTTTTTGTCATAAATAATAAATAATATTTCATCCGGACAAAAGCTTCATCAATAGGAAAGGAGAAACAAGAAAGGCGCGATCCCGATCAGGCGCATGGCTGATGAATTTGAAATTTCCACTGGTCACTGATTGAAAGTGCTGTATCTCCCTCATTTTTCAGAGTAAGAGCTTAAAACAGTGCCTAAAGACTGGTCACATGTAGAGGAAGGTGCAGAGCTTGTGAACTGGATCCAAAGTCTTTGTTTGGTGGATAGGCTTTCAATGGAAAAACAGCCTTTCAAAATAATAGTACTTCCTGGTGGATTTTCCTCTGGTTTTTGCCTGCCATATCAGCTCTGTTAAACTCACAGACATTATTTTAACACTTTTGGAAACTTTAGAGTGTTTCATATCCAAATCTACTAATTATATGCATATCCTATATTCTGGGACTGAGTAGCAGACAGTTTAATTTGGGCATGCTTTTCATCCAAAATTCCGAATGCTGCCCCCTACCCTAGTGAAGTTAACCTCGTATGTATATACTGTATTCTATTCTTCTGTATTTTAGTCACTCTAACATTGCTCGATCTAATGACTATATATTTTTAAATTCCATTATTTTACTTTTAGATTTGTGTGTATTGTTGTGGGTCATTTTTAGATACTACTGCACTGTTATAGCTAGGAACACAAGCATTTCGCTACACCAGCAATAGCATCTGCTAAATATGTGATCATTTAAAAAAAAGTTTTATTTGATTTGGTTATCTTTCAGACATAGGACAGACACTTCAGAACAAACTTATTGCGGGGCTATCTGTTCCATGTAGTAAATTTGTTATTCAATGTGTTTTTATTTTTTTTATTTTTTAGTTCAAGATCAAATAGCAAAATGATCCTTGGTATGACCTTCTTAAAACAATTCTATATAGCTTAGTAGACCACCCCTCCCCTTCCCCCAGCTTAGACAGAGGTTAGACTGTAGAGGGGTCATAACATGGTTATAACATACTCTTATGGGCTAAACCAGCGGGCCTCTGACCAGAATATCGGCCACCTGCCTGGTGTGTTAGTGCTCATACAGAAGGTGGTTACTAACACAATGCGGCCACACGCTGCTTATAGAAGTTTATATTTTTAGAGTGTCTCAACTATTAGAAATGTTAACATTTCCTGGGCCTCTGTTTCCTGTCAGGCGTCTCCACTGTACCAGGAACTACATCCACATCCACCTGTTTGTCTCCTTCATGCTCCGAGCTGTCAGCATCTTCGTCAAAGACCGGGTGGTGCACACCAGCGCCGGCCTGCAGGAGTTTGATGCTGTGCTCATGGATAACTTCAAGACTGTGGCCATGGCTCCGCTGGATAACTCTCAGTATGTGAGTAGTAGTAGTGCTGCATCTCCTGCCTGCACTCTTGCTCTCCTCCACTTCTCTATGCCGCTACTCCTTCACTCCTGCCTCTCCTTCACTCCTGCCCTTCCTTCACTCCTGCCCCTCCTTCTACCTCTCCTTCACTCCTGCCCCTCCTTCACTCCTACCCCTTCCTTCCTCCTACCCCTCCTTCACTCCTGCCCCTCCTTCACTCCTACCTCTCCTTCACTCCTGCCCTTCCTTCACTCCTGCCCCTCCTTCACTCCTGCCCCTCCTTCACTCCTACCCCTCCTTCACTCCTGCCCCTCCTTCACTCCTGCCCCTCCTTCACTCCTGCCCCTTCCTTTCCTACCCCTCCTTCACTCCTGCCCCTCCCCTCCTGCCCCTCCTTCACTCCTACCCCTCCTTCACTCCTGCCCTTCCTTCACTCCTGCCCCTCCTTCACTCCTGCCCCTCCTTCACTCCTGCCCCTCCTTCACTCCTACCCCTTCCTTCACTCCTACCCCTCCTTCACTCCTGCCCCTCCTTCACTCCTGCCCCTCCTTCACTCCTACCCCTCCTTCACTCCTGCCCTTCCTTCACTCCTGCCCCTCCTTCACTTCTTCTCCCTAAGAATCCCAATAACCCCTGCTCTTCCAGGACTCATGAATAAATAAAACAGTGACCTGCACACACAATTGCTCCATTAGACACAATTGCTCATTTAATTAGGCTAGTGAATGCAACTGTGTGTGCGAGTCCTACTTCATTACTACACATTTTCTTTGGTCCAGCACCCCTGTGATGTGCCCTTGAAAAATACAGATTAGACTTCCATGACTCATGGGAGAGGCTCTCTCTTTTTTTGGGATTCTGTTTGCATGTTTTGACACGTTCTTCCCATGTAACGGGAGTAGTACTGGTTTCAAGCTTCTTGTTTCCAGGCATCTTATGACAAGCGTCCTTTTGCATCGTGGTGGAGACATAATTATACATGCCCTGATCCTTTATTTACCTTTATTTAAGTAGGCAAATCAGTTAAAACACATTTTTATTTTTACAATGACGGCCTACCACGGCCAAACCCTCCCTTATTTTTTTTTTTTTTTTGGACCAATCGCAGCAGAACTTTTCACATCAGAACATTTTCAGAGCTGATCTGATTGATCAAAAGATCCATTAGTGAAAAAAATATGATAATTGAGCTGCCTGTCTAAACACAGCCAAAGCCATGCATGCTGATGCACTGGAAAAGCTAATTAGACAGGCTGAGCTCAGTAACCCGAGGCTATAGTCTTCACTAACATGGATCTGGATTCCATTCAATGTCAACCTACATTTCAACCCTCATCCAGCTCTGAAAAACTCTGTAAGTCTGACTGTTCCCCTACTGCAACCTCCTCTGCTCTGTAATTACTGTACACTCAGAGATACACACACTAAACATGTGAGGGAGGATAGACCACTGGGAGCACTAGCTTAGCTCTATAGCCTGCTAGCCAGCGGCAATAGGCTTCACAGGCATCACACACATACTTCCGGCGCCGACTGAGATGGCCGCCTCGCTTCGCGTTCCTAGGAAACTATGCAGTTTTTTGTTTTTTTACGTGTTATTTCTTACATTAGTACCCCAGGTCATCTTAGGTTTCATTACATACAGTCGAGAAGAACTACTGAATATAAGATCAGCGTCAACTCACCATCAGTACGACCAAGAATATGTTTTCCGCGACGCGGATCCTGTGTTCTGCCTTACAAACAGGACAACGGAATGGATCGCATGCAGCGACCCAAGGAAACGACTCCGAAAAAGAGGGAAACGCGGCGGTGTTCTGGTCAGACTCCGAAAAAGGGCACATCACGCACCACTTCCCAGTATTCTTCTTGCCAATGTCCAGTCTCTCGACAACAAGGTTGATGAAATCCGAGCAAGGGTGGCATTCCAGAGGGACATCAGAGACTGCAACGTTCTTTGCTTTACGGAGACATGGCTTACTGGGAAAACGCTATCCAGGGCGGTGCAGCCAACGGGTTTCTCCACGCATCGCGCCGACAGAAACAAACATCTCTCTGGTAAGAAGAGTGGCGGGGGCGTATGCCTCATGACTAACGGGACATGGTGTGATGAAGGAAACATACAGGAACTCAAATCCTTCTGTTCACCTGATTTAGAATTCCTCACAATCAAATGTAGACCGCATTATCTTCCAAGAGAATTCTCTTCGATTATAATCACAGCCGTATATATCCCCCCAAGCAGACACATCGATGGCTCTGAACGAACTTTATTTAACTCTTTGCAAACTGGAAAACATTTATCCGGAGGCTGCATTCATTGTAGCTGGGGATTTTAACAAAGCCAATCTGAAAACAAGACTCCCTAAATTTTATCAGCATATCGATTGCGCAACCAGGGGTGGTAAAACCTTGGATCATTGTTACTCTAACTTCCGCGACGCATATAAGGCCCTGCCCCGCCCCCCTTTCGGGAAAGCTGACCACGACTCCATTTTGCTGATCCCTGCCTACAGACAGAAATTAAAACAAGAGGCTCCCACGCTGAGGTCTGTCCAACGCTGGTCAGACCAAGCTGACTCTACACTCCAAGACTGCTTCCATCACGTGGACTGGGACATGTTTCGTATTGCGTCAGATGGGAATATTGACGAATACGCTGATTCGGTGTGCGAGTTCATTAGAACGTGTGTCGAAGATGTCGTTCCCATAGCAACAATAAAAACATTCCCTAACCAGAAACCGTGGATTGATGGCAGCATTCGCGTGAAACTGAAAGCGCGAACCACTGCTTTTAATCAGGGCAAGGTGTCTGGCAACATGACTGAATACAAACAGTGCAGCTATTCCCTCCGTAAGGCTATCAAACAAGCTAAGCGTCAGTACAGAGACAAAGTGGAATCTCAATTCAATGGCTCAGACACAAGAGGCATGTGGCAGGGTCTACAGTCAATCACGGACTACAAGATGAAATCCAGCCCAGTCACGGACCAGGATGTCTTGCTCCCAGGCAGACTAAATAACTTTTTGCCCGCTTTGAGGACAATACAGTGCCACTGACACGGCCTGCAACGGAAACATGCAGTCTCTCCTTCACTGCAGCCGAGGTGAGTAAGACATTTAAACGTGTTAACCCTCGCAAGGCTGCAGGCCCAGACGGCATCCCCAGCCGCGCCCTCCGAGCATGCGCAGACCAGCTGGCCGGTGTGTTTACGGACATATTCAATCAATCCCTATACCAGTCTGCTGTTCCCACATGCTTCAAGAGGGCCACCATTGTTCCTGTTCCCAAGAAAGCTAAGGTAACTGAGCTAAACGACTACCGCCCCGTAGCACTCACTTCCGTCATCATGAAGTGCTTTGAGAGACTAGTCAAGGACCATATCACCTCCACCCTACCTGACACCCTAGACCCACTCCAATTTGCTTACCGCCCAAATAGGTCCACAGACGATGCAATCTCAACCACACTGCACACTGCCCTAACCCACCTGGACAAGAGGAATACCTATGTGAGAATGCTGTTCATCGACTACAGCTCGGCATTCAACACCATAGTACCCTCCAAGCTCGTCATCAAGCTCGAGACCCTGGGTCTCGACCCCGCCCTGTGCAACTGGGTACTGGACTTCCTGACGGGCCGCCCCCAGGTGGTGAGGGTAGGCAACAATATCTCCTCCCCGCTGATCCTCAACACGGGGGCCCCACAAGGGTGCGTTCTGAGCCCTCTCCTGTACTCCCTGTTCACCCACGACTGCGTGGCCACGCACGCCTCCAACTCAATCATCAAGTTTGCGGACGACACAACAGTGGTAGGCTTGATTACCAACAACGACGAGACGGCCTACAGGGAGGAGGTGAGGGCCCTCGGAGTGTGGTGTCAGGAAAATAACCTCACACTCAACGTCAACAAAACTAAGGAGATGATTGTGGACTTCAGGAAACAGCAGAGGGAACACCCCTATCCACATCGATGGAACAGTAGTGGAGAGGGTAGCTAGTTTTAAGTTCCTCGGCATACACATCACAGACAAACTGAATTGGTCCACTCACACTGACAGCGTCGTGAAGAAGGCGCAGCAGCGCCTATTCAACCTCAGGAGGCTGAAGAAATTTGGCTTGTCACCAAAAGCACTCACAAACTTCTACAGATGCACAATCGAGAGCATCCTGGCGGGCTGTATCACCGCCTGGTACGGCAACTGCTCCGCCCTCAACCGTAAGGCTCTCCAGAGGGTAGTGAGGACTGCACAACGCATCACCGGGGGCAAACTACCTGCCCTCCAGGACACCTACACCACCCGTTGTTACAGGAAGGCCATAAAGATCATCAAGGACATCAACCACCGAACCACTGCCTGTTCACCCCGCTATCATCCAGAAGGCGAGGTCAGTACAGGTGCATCAAAGCTGGGACCGAGAGACTGAAAAACAGCTTCTATCTCAAGGCCATCAGACTGTTAAACAGCCACCACTAACACTGAGTGGCTGCTGCCAACACACTGTCATTGACACTGACCCAACTCCAGCCATTTTAATAATGGGAATTGATGGGAAATGATGTAAATATATCACTAGCCACTTTAAACAATGCTACCTTATATAATGTTACTTACCCTACATTATTAATCTCATATGCATATGTATATACTGTACTCTACATCATCGACTGCATCCTTATGTAACACATGTATCACTAGCCACTTTAACTATGCCACTTTGTTTACTTTGTCTACACACTCATTGTCATGCAGGTGAAAGAGGACCCAAAAGCGACTTAACAGAAACAGAGTTTATTTAAGTCCAAACAGGGAATAACAGAAATCCTCTAGTCTGTAGAGGGGAATAACTGGAGAAGCGGCCACAGACTGCAGGTCGCTTCGGGTAGGCGCAGGCCGTGGTAGACAGAGACACCTGCTCACACGCAGCATCTGATGAAGGCAAAAAACACGACAGGACAGGGCGATACACAATCACAGCAAAAACACGACAGGACAGGGCGAAACGCAATCACAGCATGGTGAATACTAAACAAGGAACCGACGGGACAGGAACGGAACACAAAGGAATAAATAGGGACTCTAATCAGGGGAAAGGATCGGGAACAGGTGTGGGAAGACTAAATGATGATTAGGGGAATAGGAACAGCTGGGAGCAGGAACGGAACGATAGAGAGAAGAGAGAGCGAGAGAGTGAGAGGGGGAGGGGTGAGAGAGGGATAGAAAGAGGGAAAGAACCCAATAAGACCAGCAGAGGGAAACGAACAGAATGGGGAGCACAGGGACAAGACATGATAATAAATGACAAACATGACAGTACCCCCCCACTCACCGAGCGCCTCCTGGCGCACTCGAGGAGGAATCCTGGCGGCAACGGAGGAAATCATCGATGAGTGAACGGTCCAGCACGTCCCGAGACGGAACCCAACTCCTCTCCTCAGGACCGTAACCCTCCCAATCCACTAAGTATTGGTGACCCCGTCCCGAGAACGCATGTCCATGATCTTATGTACCTTGTAAATAGGTGCGCTCTCGACAAGGACGGGAGGGGGGAGGGAAGACGAACGGGGTGCGAAGAAAGGGCTTAACACAGGAGACATGGAAGACAGGATGGACGCGACGAAGATGTCGCGGAAGAAGCAGTCGCACAGCGACAGGATTGACGACCTGGGAGACACGGAACGGACCAATGAACCATGGAGTCAACTTACGAGAAGCTGTCGTAAGAGGAAGGTTGCGAGTGGAAAGCCACACTCTCTGGCCGCAACAATACCTTGGACTCTTAATCCTGCGTTTATTGGCGGCTCTCACAGTCTTCCCCGCAGACAAAGGCAGACCGGTAGTGAAGCCTAAGGCGATGTGAGACCATGGTCGAGAAGGAATGGGGAGCGGTCTGAGACGACCGGCAGGAGGAGAGTTACCCGACTTAGTCTGCGCGCAGTCCGAACAAGCAGCCACGAAACGGCGCGTGTCACGCTCCTGAGTCGGCCACCAAAAGCGCTGGCGAATAGACGCAAGAGTGCCTCGAACACCGGGATGACCAGCTAACTTGGCAGAGTGAGCCCACTGAAGAACAGCCAGACGAGTGGAAACAGGAACGAAAAGGAGGTTACTAGGACAAGCGCGCGGCGACGCAGTGTGCGTGAGTGCTTGCTTAACCTGTCTTTCAATTCCCCAGACTGTTAACCCGACAACACGCCCATAAGGAAGAATCCCCTCGGGATCAGTGCCACAGAAGAACTAAACAGACGGGATAAGGCATCAGGCTTGGTGTTCTTGCTACCCGGACGGTAAGAAATTGAGCGAAAAACAACGCCCAACGAGCTTGACGGGCATTAAGTCGTTTGGCAGAACGGATGTACTCAAGGTTCTTATGGTCTGTCCAAACGACAAAAGGAACGGTCGCCCTCCAACCACTGTCGCCATTCGCCTAGGGCTAAGCGGATGGCGAGCAGTTCACGGTTACCCACATCATAGTTGCGCTCAGATGGCGACAGGCGATGAGAAAAATAAGCGCAAGGATGAACCTTATCGTCAGACTGGAAGCGCTGGGATAGAATGGCTCCCACGCCTACCTCTGAAGCGTCAACCTCGACAATGAATTGTCTAGTGACGTCAGGAGTAACGAGGATAGGAGCGGACGTAAAACGTTCTTTTAGAAGATCAAAAGCTCCCTGGGCGGAACCGGACCACTTAAAACACGTCTTGACAGAAGTAAGAGCTGTGAGAGGAGCAGCAACTTGACCGAAATTACGAATGAAACGCCGATAGAAATTGAAACCTAAAAAGCGCTGCAACTCGACACGTGACCTTGGAACGGGCCAATCACTGACAGCTTGGACCTTAGCGGAATCCATCTGAATGCCTTCAGCGGAAATAACGGAACCGAGAAAAGTAACGGAGGAGACATGAAAAGAGCACTTCTCAGCCTTTACGTAGAGACAATTCTCTAAAAGGCGCTGTAGAACACGCGAACGTGCTGAACATGAATCTCGAGTGACGGAGAAAAAATCAGGATATCGTCAAGATAGACAAAAACAAAGATGTTCAGCATGTCTCTCAGAACATCATTAACTAATGCCTGAAAACAGCTGGCGCATTGGCGAGACCGAACGGCAGAACCCGGTACTCAAAATGCCCTAACGGAGTGTTAAACGCCGTTTTCCACTCGTCCCCTCTCTGATGCGCACGAGATGGTAAGCGTTACGAAGGTCCAACTTAGTAAAGCACCTGGCTCCCTGCAGAATCTCGAAGGCTGATGACATAAGGGGGAAGCGGATAACGATTCTTAACCGTTATGTCATTCAGCCTCGATAATCCACGCAGGGGCGCAGAGTACCGTCCTTCTTCTTAACAAAAAGAACCCCGCCCCGGCCGGAGAAGAAGAAGGCACTATGGTACCGGCGTCAAGAGACACAGACAAATAATCCTCGAGAGCCTTACGTTCGGGAGCCGACAGAGAGTATAGTCTACCTCGAGGAGGAGTGGTCCCCGGAAGGAGATCAATACTACAATCATACGACCGGTGAGGAGGAAGGGAGTTGGCTCGGGACCGACTGAAGACCGTGCGCAGATCATGATATTCCTCCGGCACTCCTGTCAAATCGCCAGGTTCCTCCTGAGAAGTAGGGACAGAAGAAACGGGAGGGATGGCAGACATTAAACACTTCACATGACAAGAAACGTTCCAGGATAGGATAGAATTACTAGACCAATTAATAGAAGGATTATGACATACTAGCCAGGGATGACCCAAAACAACAGGTGTAAACGGTGAACGGAAAATCAAAAAAGAAATAGTCTCACTGTGGTTACCAGATACTGTGAGAGTTAAAGGTAGTGTCTCAAATTTGATACTGGGAAGATGACTACCATCTAAGGCAAACATGGGCGTAGGCTTGTCTAACGGTCTGAAAGGAATGTTATGTTTCCAACCCATGCTTCGTCCATGAAACAACCCTCAGCCCCAGAGTCAATCAAGGCACTGCATGTAGCACCCGAACCGGTCCAGCGTAGATGGACCGACATAGTAGTACAAGATCTAGATGAAGAGACCTGAGTAGTAGCGCCACCAGTAGCCCTCCGCTTACTGATGGGTTCTGGCCTCTTACTGGACATGAATTAACAAAATGTCCAGCAACTCCGCAATAGAGGCACAGGCGGTTGGTGATCCTCCGTTCCCTCTCCTTAGTCGAGATGCGAATCCCTCCCAGCTGCATGGGCTCAGTCTCAAAGCCAGAGGAGGGAGATGGTTGCGATGCGGAGCAGGGAAACACCGTTGATGCGAGCTCTCTTCCACGAGCCCGGTGACGAAGATCTACCCGTCGTTCTATGCGGATGGCGAGAGCAATCAAAGAGTCCACATCTGAAGGAACCTCCCGGGAGAGAATCTCATCCTTAACCACTGCGTGGAGTCCCTCCAGAAAACGAGCGAGCAGCGCCGGCTCGTTCCACTCACTAGAGGCAGCAAGAGTGCGAAACTCAATAGAATAATCCGTTATGGACCGTTCACCTTGGCATAAGGAAGCCAGGGCCCTAGAAGCCTCCCTACCAAAACTGAACGGTCAAAAACCCGAATCATCTCCTCTTTAAAGTTCTGGAACTTGTTAGAGCAATCAGCCCTTGCCTCCCAGATAGCTGTGCCCCATTCTCAGCCCGGCCAGTAAGGAGTGAAATGACGTAAGCAACCCGAGCTCTCTCTCTAGAGTATGTGTTGGGTTATCTCACACTGCGTGAGAAAGGAGCGGCACTCAGTGGGCTGCCCGGATTAGCAAGGTGGGTTATTAACCCTAGGTTCTGGAGGCTCGGCAGGCCAGGAAGTAACAGGTGGCACGAGACGTAGACTCTGGAACTGTCCAGAGAGGTCGGAAACCTGAGCGGCCAGGTTCTCCACGGCATGGCGAGCAGCAGACAATTCCTGCTCGTGTCTGCCGAGCATGGCTCCTTGGATCTTGACGGCAGTGTAACGAGCGTCTGAAGTCGCTGGGTCCATTCCTTGGTCGGTTCCTTCTGTCATGCAGGTGAAAGAGGACCCAAAAAGCGACTTAACAGAAACAGAGTTTATTTAAGTCCAAACAGGGAATAACAGAAATCCTCTAGTCTGTAGAGGGGAATAACTGGAGAAGCGGCCACAGACTGCAGGTCGCTGTCGGGTAGGCGCAGGCCGTGGTAGACAGAGACACCTGCTCACACGCAGCATCTGATGAAGGCAAAAAACACGACAGGACAGGGCGATACACAATCACAGCAAAAACACGACAGGACAGGGCGAAACGCAATCACAGCATGGTGAATACTAAACAAGGAACCGACGGGACAGGAACGGAACACAAAGGAATAAATAGGGACTCTAATCAGGGGAAAGGATCGGGAACAGGTGTGGGAAGACTAAATGATGATTAGGGGAATAGGAACAGCTGGGAGCAGGAACGGAACGATAGAGAGAAGAGAGAGCGAGAGAGTGAGAGGGGGAGGGGGAGAGAGAGGGATAGAAAGAGGGAAAGAACCCAATAAGACCAGCAGAGGGAAACGAACAGAATGGGGAGCACAGGGACAAGACATGATAATAAATGACAAACATGACACTCATCTCATATGTATATACTGTACTCGATACCATCTACTGTATGCTGCTCTGTACCATCACTCATTCATATATCCTTATGTACATGTTCCTTATCCCCTTACACTGTGTATAAGACAGTAGTTTTGGAATTGTTAGTTAGATTACTTGTTGGTTATCACTGCATTGTCGGAACTAGAAGCACAAGCATTTCGCTACACTCGCATTAACATCTGCTAACCATGTGTATGTGACAAATAAAATTTGATTTGTTTTGATTTGATTTGACACATTTTTTATACTTTTTTTTTTATCAGGGAAAGCTGGTTCAAATAGTTCAAAGCTATACAGACTGGAATGTTTCACTTTAAAGGGATAGTTTGAGATTTTGGTAATTAAGCCTTTTATCTACTAGAGTCAGATGGATACCATTTGTGGACACCATTTTTATGCTAGCTGTTCCTGTAGACTACCAGTCATTGTGCTAACGCTAGTTAGCGTTGGCTCACGAAACTAACTTCCTTCATACTGGACCCAGAGACATAAAAAAAGGGATAGATTGATAGTAGATGCAGGGTAGCCTAGTGGTTAGAGCGGTGGACTAGTAACCGGAAGGTTGCAAGTTCAAACCACTGAGCTGACAAGGTAGAAATCTGTCGTTCTGCCCCTGAACAGCCTGACTGCCTGTTCCTAGGCCATCATTGAAAATAAGAAGTTGTTTTAAAAAAGGGCTTCACTGCCAAAACTTCAAACCATCCCTTTAACCTCTTCCCTTTTAATGTAGTTGTTCGTCAGGAACATTTAGATGGTTTGTGCTTCTTACTGTACTGTATTTTGTTTTCTGTTTTGCTTTAAAGAGGGGCTAAACTGATCCTCGGTTTCAAACCTCCTCATTAGGAAATGCCACTGAGAAAGAGATTTTGGTCTTGGATGTGTGCTTTGATGTGTGTTCACTCTGCCAAAATGGTATACAGTTAGTCACTCACCTTTCTAGATCATTTGAAACAGTCTAACCAGATCCGGAAGTAGCTTAGGTTTTGCAAGCTAGCAAACTTCATTCGCCAATTACTGTAGCTTCAGCCGGCCTGTGTACAGTACTACCTTGGCAAAATTGGCTTGGTTATGGATAGGCTATCAGTGGGGCTAGTTAGGGACCGTCAGCAAATTACACAGTGCACATTTGAAAACATTTTCATGTTGCATATCTTTTAATTATCTTTTTTCTGCTTTCAATACTTTCAATACTTTTCTGATTTCTATAATTTATAGTTGGTTTGAAATGTATTGGAAAGTTATTTAAATTTGGAAATGTGAAAATATTGTCCTATATTGTGTAAATTCATGTACTTAATTTACTGATGGTCCCAAACAGGAATATCCAAAGTCAAATCAAATGTACCACAGTCAGTCTGCATTACGTTCAGGTTCAGGTTTCATGCAGCTGCGCTCCGAATGTACGATTACTTGGGTGCTGACAGCTGTGGGCATGTGGGCAGGATTGAAATAAATCCAACCCAAGGAAAACTGTTACATACCCTAGATTCATTGTTTTCTTCTCTCTCTCATCAATTTACACACAGTACCCCATAATGACAAAGCAAAAATTGGTTTTTAGATTTTTTTTTGCTAATTTATAAAAAATAAAAAATTATAGGAAATATAATTTACATAAGTATTCAGTTTAACAGTGGGACCCCGAAAGTGGGACACACAAAGTGGGAGGGCAGAGACAATAAATATCTTAATCTTGCATTTCGCTGTTGTGAGTAACCTGAGGATGTATAATAATAAATATATTAATAAATAATAATATGCCATTTAGCAGACGCTTTTATCCAAAGCGACTTACAGTCATGTGTGCATACATTCTACGTATGGGTGGTCCCGGGAATCGAACCCACTACCCTGGCGTTACAAGCGCCATGCTCTACCAACTGAGCTACAGAAGGACCAAACTCAGGGTTTCTGGATATTATAACATGGTCTCTAGTAGCACTGTCCGCAGATACAGAGGGAACAGAGAAAAGAAGCAAGAGAAAGGGAGTAAAAGAGACAGACACAGAAAGAGAGGTGACTGAGGGATCCAGTGGTGGCAAAGGTACCCAATTGTCATACTTGAGTAAAAGAAAAGGTGCCTTAATAGAAAATGACTCAAGTGAAAGTCAGTTAAATAAAATACTACTTGAGTAAAAGTAAAAAGGTATATATCATTTTAAATACCTTATATTAAGCAAACCAGATGGCGCCATTTTGTAGTTTTTATTTTATTAATGAATAGACAGGGGCATACTCCATTCCTCAGACATAATTTACAAACGAAGCATGTGTGTTTAGTGAGTCCGTCAGATCAGAGGCAGTAGGGATGACCAGGGATGTTCTCTTGATAAGTGTGTGAATTGGAACATTTCTATGTCCCGCTAACCATTCAAAATGTAACCAGTACTTTTGGGTGTCAAGGAAAATGTATGGTGTAAAAAGTTAATTATTTTCTTTAGGAATGTAGTGAAGTAAAATAAACAAATAAAATACAGGTACCCCAAAAAACTACTTATGTAATACATCAAAATTTTTTTTTTTACTTATGGACCATTGAGATGGTTTGGGATGAGTTGGACCCCAGAGTGAAGGAAAAGCAGCCAACAAGTGCTCAGCATATGTGGGAACTCCTTCAAGACTGTTGGAAAAGCATTCCCCATGAAGCTGGTTGAGAGAATGCCAAGAGTGTGCAAAGCTGTCATCAAGGCAAAGGGTGGCTTCTTTGAAGAATCTCAAATATAAATTGTATTTTGTTTAACACTTTTTTGGTTACTACATGATTCCATATGTGTTATTTCATCATTTTGACGTCTTCACTATTATTCTACAATGTAGAAAATAGTATAAATAAAGCAAAACCCTTGAATGATTAGGTGTGTCCAAACTTTTGATTGGTACTTTATATATATATATATAGTTAATATGTATGTAAGTGTGTATGTATATATTTGTAGGTGGGTGTGTATATACATATTCTTCGCTTTTTTATCTTTATCATTCATTTACTCTTCAACATCATATAGATAATAGCTGTGTCAAAGCATAACTTTCAACCGTTCTACATGTTACTGACATAGGTCTCAACTGTTCTACATGTTAGTGACATAGGTCTCAACTGTTCTACATGTTAGTGACATAGGTCTCAACTGTTCTACATGTTACTGACATAGGTCTCAACTGTTCTACATGTTAGTGACATAGGTCTCAACTGTTCTACATGTTAGTGACATAGCTTTCAACTGTTCTACATGTTACTGACATAGGTCTCAACTGTTCTACATGTTACTGACATAGGTCTCAACTGTTCTACATGTTACTGACATAGGTCTCAACTGTTCTACATGTTAGTGACATAGCTTTCAACTGTTCTACATGTTACTGACATAGCTTTCAACTGTTCTACATGTTACTGACATAGGTCTCAACTGTTCTACATGTTACTGACATAGGTCTCAACTGTTCTACATGTTAGTGACATAGGTCTCAACTGTTCTACATGTTAATGACATGGGTCTCAACTGTTCTACATGTTACTGACATAGGTCTCAACTGTTCTACATGTTAGTGACATAGGTCTCAACTGTTCTACATGTTACTGACATAGGTCTCAACTGTTCTACATGTTACTGACATAGGTCTCAACTGTTCTACATGTTACTGACATAGGTCTCAACTGTTCTACATGTTACTGACATAGGTCTCAACTGTTCTACATGTTACTGACATATGTCTCAACTGTTCTACATGTTACTGACATAGGTCTCAACTGTTCTACATGTTACTGACATAGGTCTCAACTGTTCTACATGTTAGTGACATAGGTCTCAACTGTTCTACATGTTACTGACATAGGTCTCAACTGTTCTACATGTTACTGACATAGGTCTCAACTGTTCTACATGTTACTGACATAGGTCTCAACTGTTCTACATGTTACTGACATAGGTCTCAACTGTTCTACATGTTAGTGACATAGGTCTCAACTGTTCTACATGTTACTGACATAGGTCTCAACTGTTCTACATGTTACTGACATAGGTCTCAACTGTTCTACATGTTACTGACATAGGTCTCAACTGTTCTACATGTTACTGACATAGGTCTCAACTGTTCTACATGTTACTGACATAGGTCTCAACTGTTCTACATGTTACTGACATAGGTCTCAACTGTTCTACATGTTAGGGACATAGCTTTCAACTGTTCTACATGTTACTGACATAGGTCTCAACTGTTCTACATGTTACTGACATAGGTCTCAACTGTTCTACATGTTACTGACATAGGTCTCAACTGTTCTACATGTTACTGACATAGATCTCAACTGTTCTACATGTTACTGACATAGGTCTCAACTGTTCTACATGTTAGTGACATAGGTCTCAACTGTTCTACATGTTACTGACATAGGTCTCAACTGTTCTACATGTTACTGACATAGGTCTCAACTGTTCTACATGTTACTGACATAGGTCTCAACTGTTCTACATGTTACTGACATAGGTCTCAACTGTTCTACATGTTACTGACATAGGTCTCAACTGTTCTGCATGTTACTGACATAGCTTTCAACTGTTTTACATGTTAGTGACATAGCTTTCAACTGTTCTACATGTTACTGACATAGCTTTCAACTGTTTTACATGTTAGTGACATAGCTTTCAACTGTTTTACATGTTACTGACATAGCTTTCAACTGTTCTACATGTTAGTGACATAGGTCTCAACTGTTCTACATGTTAGTGACATAGGTCTCAACCGTTCTACATGTTACTGACATAGGTCTCAACCGTTCTACATGTTACTGACATAGGTCTCAACCGTTCTACATGTTACTGACATAGGTCTCAACCGTTCTACATGTTACTGACATAGCTTTCAACTGTTCTACATGTTAGTGACATAGGTCTCAACCGTTCTACATGTTACTGACATAGCTTTCAACTGTTCTACATGTTAGTGACATAGCTAACAACTGTTTTACATGTTAGTGACATAGCTTTCAACTGTTCTACATGTTAGTGACATAGCTAACAACTGTTCTACATGTTAGTGACATAGCTAACAACTGTTTTACATGTTAGTGACATCAAATCAAATCAAATGTATTTATATAGCCCTTCTTACATCAGCTGATATCTCAAAGTGCTGTACAGAAACCCAACCTAAAACCCCAAACAGCAAGCAATGCAGGTGTAGAAGCACGGTGGCTAGGAAAAACTCCCTAGAAAGGCCAAAACTTAGGAAGAAACCTAGAGAGGAACCAGTCTATGAGGGGTGGCCAGTCCTCTTCTGGCTGTGCCGGGTGGAGATTATAACAGAACATGGCCAAGATGTTCAAATGTTCATAGATGACCAGCAGGGTCAAATAATAATAACCACAGTAGTTGTCGAGGGTGCAGCAAGTCAGCGCCTCAGGAGTAAATGTCAGTTGGCCAATCATTAAGAGTATCTCTACCGCTCCTGCTGTCTCTAGAGAGTTGAAAACAGCAGGTCTGGTACAGGTAGCACGTCCGTTGAACAGGTAGCCTCAGGCAGAACAGTTGAAACTGGAGCAGCAGCACAGCCAGGTGGACTGGGGACAGCAAGGAGTCATCATGCCAGGTAGTCCTGAGGTATGGTCCTTGGGCTCTGGTCCTCTGAGAGAGAGGAGTATGCTTTCCTCCGAAAGCATACTTAAATTCAGACAGGAGAAGTACTCCAGATATAACAGACTGACCCTAGCCCCCTGACACATAAACTACTGCAGCATAAATACTGGAGGCTGAAACAGGAGGGGTCAGGAGACACTGTGGCCCCATCTAATGATACCCCCGGACAGGGCCAAACAGGCAGGATATAACCCCACCCACTTTGCCAAAGCACAGCCCCCACACCACTGGAGGGATATCTTCAACCACCAACTTACCATCCTGAGACAAGGCCGAGTATAGCCCACAAAGATCTCTGCCACGGCACAACCCAAGGGGGAGGCGCCAACCCAGACAGGAAGATCACGTCGGTGACTCAGCCCACTCAAGTGACGCACCCCTCCTAGGGACGGCATGGAAGAGCACCAGCAAGCCAGTGACTCAGCCCCTGTAATAGGGTTAGAGGCAGAGAATCCCAGTGGAGAGAGGGGAACCGGCCAGGCAGAGACATAACACAGTATGTGAACACAGTATGGAGTCTCCTGTTCTTTGAGCTGCTGTAGTGTTGATCTACTCAAGTTTAGCTAATAGGCTGATTAAAACACCCCGAGGGCATCTTACAGCATGGAGTTAAGATCAATATGACTAGTGCTTGTCAAGGCATCTGTGAATCCCCTGGCACATTTGATCTACTCAACGACATCGAATACACACCCATGCTGATGTACAGAAGGTACATTTTTTCATGAGTCTCCTAATGCAAATGGATAATACCATGTAATTGGTCAAATCAGCTCCTTTTAATATGAGAGTTAAAAGTATAGACCTAAGGTTCGCATCACGTCAATGCTCTCTGTTGTGTTGTAAATAGCCAATAAGGTTATCAACCACAGTCATCGCAAGTTTACACTGTAGTTTTTTTTCACTCAGTTTGAAGATACACTGTGTAAAGTTTACACTTCACAGTGTAAAGTTTACACTTCACAGTGCAAAGTTTACACTTCGCAGTGTAAAGTTTACACTTCGCAGTGTAAAGTTTACACTTCACAGTGTAAAGTTTACACTTCACAGTGTAAAGTTTACACTTCCCAGTGTAAAGTTGGTAAACAAGGATCTTGGTTCAGCATCACAAAGGGATGCAGAGTTCATTATCGAAGGGGAGTAGTTCCTGTAGTTCAAATTCTGGACGGTTAAATACAAGTTAGATCCCCAAAGCCCAGTAGTGTAGAAAGAAACTCAGTCAAAGCTTGGCAATGAGCAATACTAATGTGGCTCTTTCTTCTCTAATGGCTTGACATGACTAAATGTGGGCTGGCAGGGAAGCCATTTAGAGAAATATCACATTGTAAGTCGTTGTCTCAAACTGTGATGGATGTGTCTACATGTGTTTCTTGGATGCTGTTATTTCCATTTAGACTCAAACTTCCTTTGGCACGTAACAGACCTTAGGCTGGAAATGGGAGTGTTGCGTCCCCATAATTACTTATCGTCAGTTATGAAAAGCATCTGCTATCTCCCTCCCGCTTGTCTCTCAACATCTGAGATAGCATGGGCCTCCCTGGAACCAGAAACACTTACCTCTTTAGAAAGACGAGAGCTTGAACAGGGACTTTGATTAAATACCTGCTGTGAGAATAAATCATTTTTGGGGGAAGGATGATTGTGAAAGACAGTGAAACCCTGGGGCAATTCCAAAGCTTTAACGAGGTTCTATATTGTATTTTTTTTATACTAATCAATATTTTTTCCTCACTTGTTTTTGATTTCTCTCCCTTCCCTCTCTCTCCTCTCCCCTCCCTATTTCTCTCTTCTCTCTCTCTCTCTCTCTCTCTCTCTTTCACTCTCTCTCGCTCTCTCTCTCTCTCCAGATTGGGTGTAAAGTGACAGTGTTGCTGTTCATCTACTTCCTGGCCACTAATTACTACTGGATCCTGGTAGAGGGTCTGTACCTCCACAGCCTCATTTTCATGGCCTTCCTATCAGACACCAAGTACCTGTGGGGCTTCACCCTCATCGGATGGGGTGAGTGTGTGTGTCGAGATTTCCATTTTCATTTCACTACAGATTATTTTAATTGAGATGAAAACTATTTGGTGACAGAGACCTGTGTCTGGGGATGTCATCATAGGGCCACAGCCTTTATGAGATTGGATTGGGTTGGTGTGCATTCTAAAAACTAATTTAGTGTCCAAATCGTTGTTTACTTAATCAAGAGCTTTGGTAATAATGCTATCAATATTTATAAAGGTGACCAAAGTACATGCTTGTCATCTAAATTAGATTTTCATCCATGTTTGCTGTGCTAGCAGCCAGTACACAATGATATTGCACTGATACCTGGGGTGTTTCTCAATATGCATACTACCATGCTCCACACTCTCATGCTCCAAGAGCATTCTCAGAGGGCGTTCCCTTGAGTACGTTCTTGTGAGGACAAAAGTGTGGAGAATGTATAAAACATTACTTTTGAGAAGCACTCGCACTCCACCTACTGTATTACCTCCCACTCCCCCTACTATATTACCTCCCACTCCACCTACTGTATTACCTCCCACTGTATTACCTCCCACTCCCCCTACTGTATTACCTCCCCCTACTGTATTACCTCCCACTGTATTACCTCCCACTCCCCCTACTGTATTACCTCCCCCTACTGCATTACCTCCCACTCCCCTACTGTATTACCTCCAACTCTCCCTACTGTATTACCTCCCACTCCCTCTACTGTATTACCTCCCCTCCCCCTACTGTATTACCTCCCACTCCCCCTACTGTATTACCTCACACTGAGCAGCACTCCCCCTACTGTATTACCTCCCACTCCCCCTACTATATTACCTCCCACTCCCCTACTGTATTACCTCCCACTCCCCCTACTGTATTACCTCCCACTACAGTATTACCTCCCACTCCCCCTACTGTATTACCTCCCACTCCACCTACTGTATAACCTCCCACTCCATCTACTTTATTACCTCCCACTCCCCCTACTGTATTACCTCCCACTCCCCCTACTGTATTACCTCCCACTCCCCTACTGTATTACCTCCCACTCCCCCTACTGTATTACCCCAGCACTCCCCTACTGTATTACCTCCGACTCCCCCTACTGTATTACCTCCCACTACTGTATTACCTCCCCCTACTGTATTACCTCCCACTCCCCCTACTGTATTACCTCCCACTCCCCCTACTGTATTACCTCAGCACTCCCCCTACTGTATTACCTCCGACTCCCCCTACTGTATTACCTCCCCTACTGTATTACCGCCCCCTACTGTATTACCTCCCCCCACTCCCCCTACTGTATTACCTCCCCTCCCCCTACTGTATTACTCCCCCTACTGTATTACCTCCCACTCCCCCTACTGTATTACCTCCCACTACAGTATTACCTCCCACTCCCCCTACTGTATTACCTCCCACTCCACCTACTGTATAACCTCCCACTCCATCTACTTTATTACCTCCCACTCCCCCTACTGTATTACCTCCCACTCCCCCTACTGTATTACCTCCCACTCCCCCTACTGTATTACCTCCCACTCCCCTACTGTATTACCTCAGCACTCCCCCTACTGTATTACCTCCGACTCCCCTACTGTATTACCTCCCACTACTGTATTACCTCCCCCTACTGTATTACCTCCCACTCCCCCTACTGTATTACCTCCCACTCCCCCTACTGTATTACCTCAGCACTCCCCCTACTGTATTACCTCCGACTCCCCTACTGTATTACCTCCCCTACTGTATTACCGCCCCCTACTGTATTACCTCCCCCTACTGTATTACCTCCCCCTACTGTATTACCTCCCACTCCCCCTACTGTATTACCTCCCCTACTGTATTACTCCCCCTACTGTATTACCTCCCCTACTGTATTACCTCCCACTCCCCCTACTGTATTACCTCCCCTACTGTATTACCTCCCCCTACTGTATTACCTCCCCTACTGTATTACCTCCCCCTACTGTATTACCTCCCACTCCCCCTACTGTATTACCTCCCACTCCCCCTAGTGTATTACCTCCACTTCCCCTACTGTATTACCTCCCACTCCCCCTACTGTATTACCTCCCACTCCCCCTACTGTATTACCTCCCCCTACTGTATTACCTCCCACTCCCTCTACTGTATTACCTCCCACTCCCCCTACTGTATTACCTCCCACTCCCCCTACTGTATTACCTCCCCCTACTGTATTACCTCCCACTCCCTCTACTGTATTACCTCCCACTCCCCCTACTGTATTACCTCATGTTGCATCTCCCCATTCACTGAACCTTCTTCCAGTCAGGACAATGGCAACAATAGAGACACAAAAATTCTTAATTATCAGCTAGATATATGTGAATCCTTGCAGTCTAGCTAGCTAGTTAAACAAGCAAACATTACCTAAAACTAATGTTATGCAAGGTACAGTAGATGTAAATTCTTCTTAGGTAGCTAGATAACAATTATTTGTGGCTAGCTAGCTAGCCAGTTTCCCATTTACTGAACCTTTCTTTTTCTAGCCAATGTTGACAGAGACAAAACAGGATAAACACTCCATAACTATTTGCTAGTTATATGTGAATCGTAATAATGAAGTTAACCAGATTGTATAACTTTCAAAAAATGACCTAAAACCAATGTTATTCAATGTAGATGTCAATTCTTCATTGGTAGCTAGCTAACAATTATTCGTGGCTGTTTGGCTAGCTAACAGTAGTATCTAGCCAGTTAGCTCTATTGACTTACTATTGGCTTGCGACCTACACACACTACTGTGATAATTGTAGGCAGGTAACCATGCCAAAATTAACACAAGTATTTGTTAACGTATCAAGATAAAATATTTTAGTCAAGCAACATATTAGATGTGAATAGGCAACATTTCAATTCAAAGGGTGGGGTGTATTTTCTCACCCTTCAGCTCAAATAATGGCCGCCATTCATTTCAAGAAAATGTGCATAATTTTTAAAGTGGTTGTGTCATTTCTTTGCATACTTTCCTTTGAAGCTTACATCGATACATGCTTCAAAACACGTACAAATGGAGTACTTTTTCAAGAAGTGCCCTCTATGCTCCGTTTCGTATATTTTGATTTGGACTCATACTCTGACCCTCGGAGCACGGTAGTATGCATAATGAGAAACACCCCTGCTCTGTCCAGCACAAACTATGTATCAGCTACAGCAGGCTTTAGACCAGGGGTCTCTAACAGGTGAATCGTAAGCTACCAGTAGCTTGCAACCCACATGTGAGTAGCCTCCAAACAATTCTGAAATTTCATGCAATTTTCACATGTTCCACCACAAACTGTCATTAACAAATCTCACAAGTATCAGACACAGCAAGCTCCCAGCTATTATGTAATCAACACAACATTGACATAATCCCACCCCTGGCTAGCCACTATTGGCTTAAAAAGCCAAACATAACACAATATCTGCCAATTAATTTCCAGCAATATTTCCCCTGTCTTTCTGTGTGGTCCGTGCGTTTGTCTATCACTCTTTGTGTAGCCATTTGATATGATAACTGTCTTGTGGTTTGAAAATAAATACTTTACCCCAGACCGTATCAATTAACTTTTAATTGCTAGGTAGGCTTACCTGACAGAAGTACACTCAGAACTATGAAATAACACATATGGGATCATGTAGTAACCAAAAAAATGTTAAACAAATCAAAATATATTTTATATTTGAGTAGCCACCCTTTGCCTTGATGACAGCTTTTCACACTCTTGGAATTCACTCAACCAGCTTTACCTGGGATGCCATTCCAACAGTCTTGAAGGAGTGGTTACTACATGATTCCATATGCTTTTCTGAGTTTCATAGAAGTCTTCACTATTATTCTACAATGTAGAAAATAGTAAAAATAAAGAAAAACCCTAGAATGAGTAGGTGTTGTAAAACTTTTGACCAGTAGTGTATATCATTAGTAAGTATATTATTTCTGTCTATTATTTGTTATTTGCAAACGTTGCCATGAAAGACTGGCACATTAGACAGCACATTCCACATGCACTAGATGCACAATGAAAGGGTCAGATGCACAATTAAAGACAAATTACACTCAAAAATCTAAACGTGTTAGTTTTTCCAGAACCCCCAAAAATATGTTTTCAGCATTGACATGGATAATTTCATTGTTTCTCTCTGAACAATTTAAATTTTAAGAGTAAAAAACAAAAATAAATTCTAATTTGGGAAAATATCACAGAATTTGGTGGGGGAAAAAATCAGATTTTATAGGGATTTCTTCCATTGACGGAGAGGCGGACCAAAGCGCAGCGTGGTTATTTTGATTCATGTTTTAATAAATCACTTCACATGAACAAACTAACAAACTAACAAACTAACAAACTAACAAACTAACAAACTAACAAACTAACAAACTAACAAAAACAAGAAACGTGAAAACCCAAAACAGCCCTATCTGGTGCAAACCACAGAGACAGGAACAAGGACAATCACCCACAAAACCCAACACCAAACAGGCTACCTAAATATGGTTCCCAATCAGAGACCATGACGAACACCTGCCTCTGATTGAGAACCATATCAGGCCAAACATAGAACGAGACAAACTAGACATGTAACATAGAATTCCCACCCAGCTCACACCCTGCCCAACCAAAACATAGCAAAATACAAAGCAAACTATGGTCAAGGTGTGACACCCCCTCTTAGAGTTGTTTATTAACCATTATTTTACCATATTGACATAAAACATACTGCACTACTTTCTCTAGTACACGAAGGACCTGAGAAAGAGCTGCGGTGAAGAGTTGCAGTGGAGAAGAGATAATGTGCCTATTTAATGTCTAGCAAAAAGAATTGTAGCTCATGACATGATTCATTTAAAAAACAAAGTAGCTCTCATGCAAGAAAAGGTTGGGGACCCCTGCTTCAGAGAGAGTTAATTGAACCACACGTCAGCCCACCATGATGTCCAGTCATCAAACAACCCTGCAAAGAATGTGTGTTTGCCACCTGCTGATGATAATTAATCATTCCATAGATTCCAAAGTTCCCAGTACTATAGGATCACCTACCATTAACTCCTCTATTGGTGTAAATGTCTGACTCCATTTTAGGGGCTAAAACCATACTGGGGTAGAGTTCATTGAGACAGCATGATAGTGGTTCTACCACAGGGTTTCAGGTGTGTTGCTCAGGTAGGTGTGTTGTGGGGGAAGGAACTGGCATCTACAGGTGGCAACAGTGATGTCGGTTATTGAGCTTGAGGAGACCTCCCTTTCCGTCTGTCTCACGTTGCTGATTGAATACGAGACTAGGAGGTTTGTTGGACGTTGTCTCGTTCTTCTTTTAAGAACTAATATTAATTTATATTTCTTTTAAAAATGTGTTAAATCAATCAAATGCTCATTTTGTCCTTGGAACCACTTTACTGTAAGACCCACAGGGTAGATGTTTAAAAAATGTTTCCCACTAAGCCATTCATATTGTGGCCGATATGTAATCCTTACTTTCATGATCCTAGAAACCACTTAACTGTACGACCCAAAAGGAGACTTTATAGGACACTTCAATGCTGTTCTTAACCCCTTTAATCAGGTGACATGATAGAAACTCAAGGTATGCCACTGTCCCCGCAGGGAGATAAATCTACCGTCACCGTACAACAATGCACTGTGTCAGCAGGAAAACAAATCTACCATCACCGTAATTCAAAGCACTGTGTCAGCAGAAAGACAAATCTACCATTACCATATAACAAAGCAAGCTGAGCATAAGCAAACATACACTGTACTCATGCCCTGCTTTCTTTGTGACATAACTCCTCTTTTCAATAACACGCTGAATATGATTTTGTAGAGCATATTTCCTCCCACTCTTTTTATTCAGTAATCCCGCGCCAGGGAGAATTAATTGATGATCTGACATCTCTGATATTAGAGTAGTCTCATCTCACAGCAGTTGTATTAGAGTAGTCTCTTCTCACAGCCACTGTATTAGAGTAGTCTCTTCTCACAGCCACTGTATTAGAGTAGTCTCTTCTCACAGCAGTTGTATTAGAGTAGTCTCTTCTCACAGCCACTGTATTAGAGTAGTCTCTTCTCACAGCCCCTGTATTAGAGTAGTCTCTTCTCACAGCAGTTGTATTAGAGTAGTCTCTTCTCACAGCCACTGTATTAGAGTAGTCTCTTCTCACAGCAGCTGTATTAGAGTAGTCTCTTCTCACAGCCACTGTATTAGTAGTCTCTTCTCACAGCCACTGTATTAGTAGTCTCTTCTCACAGCAGCTGTATTAGAGTAGTCTCTTCTCACAGCCACTGTATTAGAGTAGTCTCTTCTCACAGCAGCTGTATTAGAGTAGTCTCTTCTCACAGCCACTGTATTAGTAGTCTCTTCTCACAGCCACTGTATTAGTAGTCTCTTCTCACAGCAGCTGTATTAGAGTAGTCTCTTCTCACAGCCACTGTATTAGTAGTCTCTTCTCACAGCCACTGTATTAGAGTAGTCTCTTCTCACAGCCACTGTATTAGTAGTCTCTTCTCACAGCAGCTGTATTAGTAGTCTCTTCTCACAGCAGCTGTATTAGAGTAGTCTCTTCTCACAGCCACTGTATTAGTAGTCTCTTCTCACAGCCACTGTATTAGTAGTCTCTTCTCACAGCAGCTGTATTAGAGTAGTCTCTTCTCACAGCCACTGTATTAGTAGTCTCTTCTCACAGCAGCTGTATTAGAGTAGTCTCTTCTCACAGCCACTGTGTTAGTAGTCTCTTCTCACAGCAGCTGTATTAGAGTAGTCTCTTCTCACAGCCACTGTATTAGCAGTCTCTTCTCACAGCCACTGTATTAGAGTAGTCTCTTCTCACAGCCCCTGTATTAGAGTAGTCTCTTCTCACAGCCCCTGTATTAGTAGTCTCTTCTCACAGCCCCTGTATTAGAGTAGTCTCTTCTCACAGCCCCTGTATTAGAGTAGTCTCTTCTCACAGCCCCTGTATTAGAGTAGTCTCTTCTCACAGCCCCTGTATTAGTAGTCTCTTCTCACAGCCCCTGTATTAGAGTAGTCTCTTCTCACAGCCCCTGTATTAGAGTAGTCTCTTCTCACAGCCACTGTATTAGTAGTCTCTTCTCACAGCCACTGTATTAGAGTAGTCTCTTCTCACAGCCACTGTATTAGCAGTCTCTTCTCACAGCCACTGTATTCGAGTAGTCTCTTCTCACAGCCACTGTATTCGAGTAGTCTCTTCTCACAGCCCCTGTATTAGAGTAGTCTCTTCTCACAGCCACTGTGTTATAGTAGTCTCTTCTCACAGCCACTGTGTTATAGTAGTCTCTTCTCACAGCCACTGTATTAGTAGTCTCTTCTCACAGCCCCTGTATTAGAGTAGTCTCTTCTCACAGCCACTGTATTAGAGTAGTCTCTTCTCACAGCCACTGTATTAGAGTAGTCTCTTCTCACAGCCACTGTGTTAGTAGTCTCTTCTCACAGCCACTGTATTAGAGGAGTCTCTTCTCACAGCCACTGTGTTATAGTAGTCTCTTCTCACAGCCACTGTGTTATAGTAGTCTCTTCTCACAGCCACTGTGTTATAGTAGTCTCTTCTCACAGCCACTGTGTTAGTAGTCTCTTCTCACAGCCACTGTATTAGAGGAGTCTCTTCTCACAGCCACTGTATTAGAGTAGTCTCTTCTCACAGCCACTGTGTTAGTAGTCTCTTCTCACAGCCACTGTGTTATAGTAGTCTCTTCTCACAGCCACTGTGTTATAGTAGTCTCTTCTCACAGCCACTGTGTTAGTAGTCTCTTCTCACAGCCACTGTATTAGAGTAGTCTCTTCTCACAGCCACTGTGTTAGTAGTCTCTTCTCACAGCCCCTGTATTAGAGTAGTCTCTTCTCACAGCCCCTGTATTAGAGTAGTCTCTTCTCACAGCCACTGTGTTATAGTAGTCTCTTCTCACAGCCCCTGAATTAGAGTAGTCTCTTCTCACAGCCCCTGAATTAGAGTAGTCTCTTCTCACAGCCCCTGTATTAGAGGAGTCTCTTCTCACAGCCACTGTGTTATAGTAGTCTCTTCTCACAGCCACTGAATTAGAGGCACATTCAGAAAACAATCATCAATAGCATCTACCCCAATCCTCTTACATCCTCTTCTCCTCCCCACTCGGCCTCACAGTGACTCTTGCTTGTTTGTTTTGATACTTCCCCTCCCTCTTATGGTAAATGTTGTTTTTATTCATCTCCC
This sequence comes from Oncorhynchus gorbuscha, assembly GCF_021184085.1. Classification (NCBI taxonomy): domain Eukaryota; kingdom Metazoa; phylum Chordata; class Actinopteri; order Salmoniformes; family Salmonidae; genus Oncorhynchus; species Oncorhynchus gorbuscha. Next base: position 106,961,465 of record NC_060173.1, on the reverse strand, counting down.
ATTCTCATTTGATGTGTTCTTCCTGTTAGAGAGCAGAGACCATGACAGAGATGTTTGAAATGTAGACTTAAAAATAACAACTTTTCTCAGGCGAAAGGAGCTGGAAATACGCTCCCAGGGAACTTGGTGTTTGTTGACTAACGCAGGCATGCTGGCAAGCAGACAGGCACACAGACTTACACACACAGACTTACACACACAGACTTACACACACAGACTAACACACACACTCACACACACACACACACACACACACACACACACACACACACACACACACACACACACACACACACACACACACACACACACACACACACACACACACACACACACACACACACACACACACACACACACACACACACACACACACACACACACACACACACACACACACACACACACACACTTAGAAACAAACCATCCTTTCTATCACAGTCAATCAATGTGATTTTGTCTCTTTGGTTAAGCCACTCAGCCGAGACAGAGAATTACAACTGCGATCCATGTCAACCCAGAGAACCAAGTAATTACATTTATGTGAAGTAAATATGAGGGTGTCGGAGTAAACAAGTTGTTATGTTGGAAGGGTCATAGTCAGCAGAGTGGTTTGTTTTCTTGCTTAAAGTAACAAACATGCAAATGTGTTTTCTTATGTAATATACCAACATTAAAGTTGTCCTCTGAAAATGTTATCTGCCTTACGTGCAATGGTTTTACACCCGCAAACACAGTCATATATATATATATATATACACAGTTGAAGTCGGAAGTTTACATACACCTTAGCCAAATACATTTAAACTCAGTTTTTCCTGACATTTAATCCTAAAGTAAAAATTCCCTGTCTTAGGTCAGTTAGGATCACCACTTTATTTTAAAATGTGAAAAGTCAGAATAATAGTAGAGAATTTTTTATTTCAGCTTTTATTTCTTTAATAAACATTCCCAGTGGGTCAGAAGTTTACATACACTCAATTAGTATTTGGTAGCATTGCCTTTAAATTGTTTAACTTGGGTCAAGCGTTTCGGTTAGCCTTCCACAAGCTTCCCACAATAAGTTGGGTGAATTTTGGCCCATTGCTCCTGACAGAGCTGGTGTAACTGAGTCAGGTTTGTAGGCCTCCTTGCTCGCATACGCTTTTTTAGTTCTGCCCATATATTTTCTATAGGATTGAGGTCAGGGCTTTGCGATGGCCTCTCCAATACCTTGACTATGTTGTCCTTAAGCCATTTTGCCACAACTTTGGAAGTATGCTTGGGGTCATTGTCCATTTGGAAGACCCAATTCCGACCAAGGTTTAACTTCCTGACTGATGTCTTGAGATGTTGCTTCAATATTCCACATAATTTTCTGTCCTCATGATGCCATCTATTTTGTGAAGTGCACCAGTCCCTCCAGCAGCAAAGCACCCCCACAACATGATGCTGCCACCCCCGTACTTCACGGTTCAGATGGTACTCTTCAGCTTGCAAGTCTCCCCTTTTGTCCTCCACAGTTCTATTTCTGCTTCATCAGACCAGAGGTAATTTCTCCAAAATACACAATCTTTGTCCCCATGTTCAGTTGCAGACCGTAGTCTACTTTTTTTATGGTGGTTTTGGATCAGTGGCTTCTTCCTGGCTGAGCGTCCTTTCAGGTTATGTCGATATAGGACTCATTTTACTGTGGATATAGATACTTTTGTACCTGTTTCCTCCAGCATCTTCACAAGGTTATTTGGTGTTGTTCTGGGAATGATTTGCACTTTTCACACCAAATTACGTTCATCTCTAGGAGACAGAATGCGTCTCCTACCTGAGTGGTATGACGGCTGCGTGGTCCCATGGTGTTTATACTTGCATACAATTGTTTGTACAGATGAACGGGGTACCTTCAGGCATTTGGAAATTGCTCCCAAGGATGAAACAGACTTTGTTTGTTAACAAGAATTTTGTGGAGTGGTTGAAAAACGAGTTTAATGACTCCTAAGTGTATGTAAACTTCCGACTTCAACTGTATATACAGTGCCTTGCGACAGTATTCGGCCCCCTCGAACTTTGCGACCTTTTGCCACATTTCAGGCTTCAAACATAAAGATATAAAACTGTATTATTTTGTGAAGAATCAACAACAAGTGGGACACAATCATGAAGTGGAACAGCATTTATTGGATATTTCTAAATTTTTTAACAAATCAAAAACTGAAAAATTGGGCGTGCAAAATGATTCAGCCCCCTTAAGTTAATACTTTGTAGCGCCACCTTTTGCTGCGATTACAGCTGTAAGTCGCTTGGGGTATGTCTCTATCAGTTTTGCACATCGAGAGACTGAATTTTTTTCCCATTCCTCCTTGCAAAACAGCTCGAGCTCAGTGAGGTTGGATGGAGAGCATTTGTGAACAGCAGTTTTCAGTTCTTTCCACAGATTCTCGATTGGATTCAGGTCTGGACTTTGACTTGGCCATTCTAACACCTGGATATGTTTATTTTTGAACCATTCCATTGTAGATTTTGCTTTATGTTTTGGATCATTGTCTTGTTGGAAGACAAATCTCCGTCCCAGTCTAGGGTCTTTTGCAGACTCCATCAGGTTTTCTTCCAGAATGGTCCTGTATTTGGCTCCAGCCATCTTCCCATCAAATTTAACCATCTTCCCTGTCCCTGCTGAAGAAAAGCAGGCCCAAACCATGATGCTGCCACCACCATGTTTGACAGTGGGGATGGTGTGTTCAGGGTGTTGCTTTTACGCCAAACATAACGTTTTGCATTGTTGCCAAAAAGTTCAATTTTGGATTCATCTGACCAGAGCACCTTCTTCCACATGTTTGGTGTGTCTCCCAGGTGGCTTGTGGCAAACTTTAAACAACACTTTTTATGGATATCTTTAAGAAATGGCTTTCTTCTTGTCACTCTTCCATAAAGGCCAGATTTGTGCAATATACGACTGATTGTTGTCCTATGGACAGAGTCTCCCACCTCAGCTGTAGATCTCTGCAGTTCATCCAGAGTGATCATGGGCCTCTTGGCTGCATCTCTGATCAGTCTTCTCCTTGTATGAGCTGAAAGTTTAGAGGGACGGTCAGGTCTTGGTAGATTTGCAGTGGTCTGATACTCCTTCCATTTCAATATTATCGCTTGCACAGTGCTCCTTGGGATGTTTAAAGCTTGGGAAATCTTTTTGTATCAAAATCCGGCTTTAAACTTCTTCACAACAGTATCTCGGACCTGCCTGGTGTGTTCCTTGTTCTTCATGATGCTCTCTGCGCTTTTAACGGACCTCTGAGACTATCACAGTGCAGGAGCATTTATACGGAGACTTGATTACACGCAGGTGGATTGTATTTATCATCATTAGTCATTTAGGTCAACATTGGATCATTCAGAGATCCTCACTGAACTTCTGGAGAGAGTTTGCTGCACTGAAAGTAAAGGGGCTGAATAATTTTGCACGCCCAATTTTTCAGTTTTTGATTTGTTAAAAAAGTTTGAAATAACCAATAAATGTTGTTCCACTTCATGATTGTGTCCCACTTGTTGTTGATTCTTCACAAAAAAATAAGTTTTATATCTTTATGTTTGAAGCCTGAAATGTGGCAAAAGGTCGCAAAGTTTAAGGGGGCCGAATACTTTCGCAATGCACTGTATATCACAGTAATGTATGATTTATGGACAACAAACATGGCATATTTTTATACTGCTCAGCTATCAATTTGTGTTTTGTTTTTGTACACCAATCTATGATGATTAATGTGTATAGAAGTATATATAAATATATATAAATATATAAAAATTATTATTAAAAAACAATTGTCACATGGTTAGCAGATGTTAATGTTAATGCGAGTGTAGCAAAATGCTCCGACAGTGCAGTAATATCTAACAAATAATCTAACACATTCACAACGACTACCTTATACAGACAATGTAACGGGGTGAAATAAATACATATATTTGTATGGATGCGCGGTGGCCGTGTGGCATAGGAAAAAATACTATTGCTGTTTAAAATACTGTATATACAGTAAATATGAGATGAGTAATGTAGGATATGTAAACATTATTAATGTGGCATTATTTAAAGTGACGAGAGATACCATTATTAAATCCATTTATTAAAGTGGCCAGTGATTTGAGTCTGTATGTTGGCAGCAGCCACTCAATGTTAGTGATGGCTGTTTAACAGTCTGATGGCCTTGAGATAGAAGCTGTTCTTCAGTCTCTCGGTCCCTACTTTGATGCACCTGCACTGACCTCGCCTTCTGGATGATAGCGGGGTGAACAGGCAGTGTCTCAGGTCGTTGCTATTTTTGGCCTTCCTGTGACATCGGGGGGCTGTAAGTGTCCTGGAGGGCAGGTAGTTTTTCCGCGTTGATGCGTTGTGCAGACCTTCTGGTGAGCCTTGCGTTTGAGGGCGGTACAGTTGCCGTACCAGGCTGTGATACAGCCCGACAGGATGCTATTTATTTAGCCTCCTGAGGTTATTTTCCTGATACCACACCCCGAGTTTGGAGTAGTTGAGTTGACCTCACTCATATTTTTCAGCTCTAACGGGGAGAGAGCCACGTCTGTTGATTACGATTCACAACTTCCTGCTTTGTAGCTAGCTGACTCTTAAAAACACCTTTTAGCAAAATGAAATCAACCCACTGAATTATCCTGTATTCAAAGGTCATGCTGTCTCAGAGAGCTATTTCTGGATTGAACAACTCATCCTTTTGTCTAACTAGCCTGTTCCTGTGCTGTTGCAGCTGTTATTAGTGAGCTGTTACATAGGAACAGAAAAATGCAACAACATAGTTATGAAAAAAGGAATAACACAAATAACACCAATTCAATAGAAAACAAGCAATTAAGTAATTTCGTTATGTTAAGGCCCTGGTGCTCTATTTAATTAGTGTTTAGCACATTTGTAGGAAGCTGCTGTTCTTTTCATCATTCCAATTCCAGGTGTTCCAGCTCTGTTCGTGGCAGCATGGGCAGTTGTCCGGGCAACACTAGCAGACGGAAGGTGAGTGAGAACCTAGTCCACATTCAATATGCAGATGCTTTATGTATAAATATCTAATAGCTATCCCCAATTATCTGCTCACCAGATGGAATCCTCCAGCCCTCTCAAGCACCTTGTCATGCCTCCTTTATCACCCCCCTGCTCTTCATAATTATGCTCTGTATAAATATGGATTTAAGTAGAATGACCGTATCAAGAGCACCATCTCTCCTCCTCCAGTTAATTGGGATTCAAAACATTAAGCTATTTAACATCATGAATACATTTCAATTATGCCGTGACTGCGGATCCAATTCTTCCTGGACTTTTTTTCTCCAAACTAAAGATCCCGAAGCTCCTGAGCATGTGTGGATCATGTTCTGCGCATGTGTTTCTTTACCTCTACTTTACTTTACTCACATATTTCTACATAAAGCAATTTAAAATAACATAACCATAGTGAATAGATTTAAGCTACCTCCGTTTCATAGCTTATTTGATTATTATACTGTATCGGTCTGAGCATTTGTACCAGCATCATTTTTTGGATCAATCAAAAGACTGTTGATTTTATGATGTACTGTGTTCAGACCCCTTGACTTTTTCCACAATTTATTACGTTACAGCCTTACTCTAAAATGGATTTAAAATAAAATGAAAATCCTCAGAAACCTACACACAATAGCCCATAATGTCAAAACAAAAACACATTTTTGAATTTTTGCAAATGTATTAAACATATTAAACAGAAATTCCTTATTTACAATAGTATTCAGACCCTTTGCTATGAGACTTGACATTGAGCTCAGGTGCATCCTGTTTCCATTGATCGTCCTTGAGATGTTTCTACAACTTGATTGGAGTCCACCTGTGGTAAATTCAATTGATTGGACATGATTTGGAAGGCACACACACCTGTCTATACAAGGTCCCACAGTTGACAGTGCTGGTCAGAGCATAAACCAAGCCATGAGGTCAAAGGAATTGTCCGAGGGCACCGAGACAGGATTGTGTCGAGGCACAGATCTGGGAAAGGGTACCAAAAAATGTCTGCAGCATTGAAGGTCCCCAAAAACACAGTGGCCTCCATGATTCTTAAATGAAATAAGTTTGGAACCCCCAAGGCAGTTCCTAGAGCAGGCCGCACGGCCAAACTGAACAATCAGTTGAGAAGGGCCTTGGTCAGGGAGGTGACCAAGAACCCAATGGTCACTCTGACAGAGCTCTAGAGTTCCTCTGTGGAGATGGGAGAAACTTCCAGAAGGACAACCATCTCTGCAGCACTCCACCAGTCAGGCCTTTATGGTAGAGTGGCCAGACAGAAGCCAATCCTCAGTTAAAGGCACATGACAGCCCTCTAAAGAGTCTCAGACCATGAGAAACAAGATTCTCTGGTCTGATTAAACCACGATTGATCTATTTTGCCTGAATGCCAAGCCTCACGTCTGGAGGAAACCTGGCACCATCACTACGGTAAAGAATGATGGTGGCAGCATCATGATGTGGAGATGTTTTTCAGCTGCAGGCACCTAGAGACTAGTCAGGATCGAGACAAAGATGAACGGAGAAAAGTACAGAGAGATCCTTGATGAAAACCTGCTCAAGAGGGCTCAGGACCTCAGACTGGGGCAAAGGTTCACCTTCCAACACGACAACGACCCTAAACAGCCAAAACAATGCAGGAGTGGCTTAGGGACAAGTCTCTGAATGTCCTTGAGTGGCCCAGCCAGAGCCTGGACTTGAACCCGATCTAACATCTCTGGAGAGACCTAAAAATAACTGTGCAGCAACACTCCCCATACAACCCGACAGAGCTTGAGAGGATCTGCAGAGAAGAATGGGAGAAACTCCCCAAATACAGTTGTGCCAAGCTTGTAGCGTCAAACCCAAGAAGACTCGATGCTGCAATAGCTGCCAAAGGTGCTTCAACAAAGTAACGAGTAAAGCGTCTGAATACTTATGTAAATGTAATATTTCATTTTTTTTCTAATACATTTGCAAAAATATATAAAAACCTATTTTGTCTTCGTCATTATGGGTTATTATGTGTAAAAGTATTATTTAATACATTTTAGAATAAGGTTGTAACCTAATAAAATGTGGAAAAGTCAAGGGGTCTGAATACTCTGAAGGAACTGTAAGTCATCAAATGTACAGTACCAGACCAATCTGCTGGCTAGGTAACATGATTTAATTGTAATATGGGTGTTAAGTACTTGATTTGACTTCCTATTAGTGGCTTGTACTATGCACTGGAGGCAGCAGCAGGTCTCTTCTGCACCAAAACACTGTAAGGATAAACAAAGACGGAGGAACATACTCTCCTCTCAGGGATGATTTGGTGGGTTGCCTTGTGATGATTTTGGGGATGATTTGGTCGGTTGCCTGTTGAATCTGGTGGTGAATAGTTGTTCCCAGGGTTTCTTTCATCAGGTATTCAGGATGGGTACACTGTGTGAAAGCCTGAATGGTGAGACCCTGGGCTTGCTTGCAGTTCTCTATTTTCTCTCTCTCTCTTTCTATTGCACCTTCTCTACAGTATTCAATTAAGCTGCCTTTAAGTGTTTTTCCTCAATTATCCTCTCGGGAAGCAACCTTAAGAGAGAGTCAGCATTTGTAGAAAGAGCCAGCGTTTGGAGAAAGAGCCTGCGTTTGGAGAAAGAGCCAGCGTTTGGAGAAAGAGCCTGCGTTTGGAGAAAGAGCCAGCGTTTGGAGAAAGAGCCTGCGTTTGGAGTAAGAGCCAGCGTTTGGAGAAAGAGCCTGCGTTTGGAGAAAGAGCCAGCGTTTGGAGAAAGAGCCAGCGTTTGGAGAAAGAGCCAGCGTTTGGAGAAAGAGCCTGCGTTTGGAGAAAAAGCCAGCGTTTGGAGAAAGAGCCAGCGTTTGGAGAAAGAGCCAGCGTTTGGAGAAAGAGCCAGCGTTTGGAGAAAGAGCCAGCGTTTAGAGAAAGAGCCAGCGTTTAGAGAAAGAGCCAGCGTTTAGAGAAATAGCCAGCGTTTAGAGAAAGAGCCAGCGTTTGGAGAAAGAGATAGCATTTGTCAGATGTAGCATTATCATATGAAACATTATCAGATGTAGCATTTGTCAGATGTAGCATTAACATATGAAACATTATCAGATGTAGCATTTGTCAGATGTAGCATTATCAGATTAGGATTATCAGATGTAGCATTATCAGATTTAGGATTATCAGAGTTAGTATTATCAAATGTGGCATTATCAGATGTAGCATTTGTTAGATGTAGCATTATCAGATGTGACATTTGTCAGATTTAGCATTATCAGATGTAGCATTATAGATGTAGCATCTGTCAGATGTAGCATCTGTCAGATGTAGCATTTGTCAGATGTGACATTTGTTAGATGTAGCATTATCAGATGTAGCATTTGTCAGATGTAGCATTATCAGATGTAGCATTTGTCAGATGTAGCATTATCAGATGTAGGATTAACAGATGTAATATTTGTCAGATGTAGCATTATCAGATGTAGCATTATCAGATGTAGCATTATCAGACGTAGCATTATGTACATAACAAGTTAACACTACATTAAGGAATCATCAGTCATGTACAACTCCCTCCATGGTTAGCTCTCTCCATTTGGGACACACTGCTGTGCAAATCACACACTTCTTAATTAAAGCCTAGTGCATAAAACACATTATATGCAAATACTGAATACTGACCTCCATCGCCTGCACATTAAAATTATGGCCAGCTATCATACCTAAATGTGGCAGATCCTTGGAGGGAAAATTTGACAAATGCAGACTCTTTCCTCCAACGGGTTCCTATCTAATGTGTAACCAAAAACCTCCCAAATCATGTTAACAGAATGTCCATCCAGAATCTCCCTCGGTTCCCGGGATGAATCCTTCTCTTTGGATGGGTATTCTATTTTCAGAGCTGCTCTCTTTGCAAATCATGAAGTAAACACCCATAAATGGATTAAGTGTGCTCAAATAGAGGGTAACACATCTTGCTCAAATACTGACTGAATAAACAAAACATATTCTCACAATGAATGGGTAGGCAGACATAGCCTTTGCCATTGGCCCTGATGGAACTCAGTGGATGTTTCTTTATCTGCCCTGTGTGTCACTGTAATGAATAGGGAGAAAGGATTTCTTTAGCTGCCCTGTCGGTCACTGTAATGAATAGGGAGAGAGGATTTCTTTAGCTGCCCTGTCGGTCACTGTAATGAATAGGGAGAGAGGATCTCTTTAGCTGCCCTGTCGGTCACTGTAATGAATAGGGAGAGAGGATCTCTTTAGCTGCCCTGTCGGTCACTGTAATGAATAGAGAGAGAGTATGTCTTTAGCTGCCCTGTCGGTCACTGTAATGAATAGAGAGAGAGGATGTCTTTAGCTGCCCTGTCGGTCACTGTAATGAATAGGGAGAGAGGATCTCTTTAGCTGCCCTGCCCTGTCGGTCACTGTAATGAATGAGGATGTCTTTAGCTGCCCTGTCGGTCACTGTAATGAATAGAGAGAGGATCTCTTTAGCTGCCCTGTCGGTCACTGTAATGAATATCTCTTTAGCTGCCCTGTGTGTCACTGGAGAGAGGATCTCTTTAGCTGCCCTGTGTGTCACTGTAATGAATAGGGAGAGAGGATCTCTTTAGCTGCCCTGTCGGTCACTGTAATGAATAGGGAGAGAGGATCTCTTTAGCTGCCCTGTCGGTCACTGTAATGAATAGGGAGAGAGGATCTCTTTAGCTGCCTTGTGTGTCACTGTAATGAATAGGGAGAGAGGATGTCTTTAGCTGCCCTGTCGGTCACTGTAATGAATAGGGAGAGAGGATCTCTTTAGCTGCCCTGTCTGTCACTGTAATGAATAGGGAGAGTCTCTATTTAGCTGCCCTGTCTGTCACTTTAATGAATAGAGAAAGTCTCTAAATGGAGATCATTATCCTGCCCAGGGAATGATCGACTTCTCTCTCCCTCCCTCTCTCTCTCCCTCCCTCCCTCCCTCAGTCCCTCCAATTCTCTTTCCATGTATTTGTTTTGATACATCACCCCTACTTCACACCCTCCAACTTTATTCCTCCTTGTTTGCCTTTCTTCAACCATCTATTTTCCTCTTCTTCTTTTCTCTCAATGATTCTAGGTGCTGGGAGTTAAGTGCTGGGAACATTAAGTGGATATACCAAGTCCCCATTCTGACAGCCATTGGGGTAAGGCAGAGTAATGCTTTGCTTGCTGCCTCCAGTCTGTCTGTGTCTCAGAGTTGGTGTAGGATGATACGCTGCCTCACAGAAAAGTAGATCAAGTTTTCCCCTTAACTTTTCGCTGTTTCATAACACAGCTGAACACCTCTGTGGCAGGGACACAGACAGATATCAGAGCAGGAAACAAAAACTCAATTCATATGATAATTGCTCTTTGTCTCTCTCTCTCTCTCTCTCACTCATACGTGCGTGTGCTTGTGCATGCATGTGGCTGTGTATGTATGTTTGTGCGTGAATGTGCTTATCTGAGGATCCCATCAATTATTTACCAGTCAACACCCACAATCGAAGGTCTAATAATATCATTACTGGAAAAATACCAACAACATTTTCACTAATATGTAAAGTACCAGTCAAAGTTTTGGACACACCTACTCATTCAAGGGTAGAGTGTTCAAAGCTGTCATCATTGCAAAGGGTGGCTACTTTGAAGATTCTCAAATATAAAATATATTTTGAGTTGTTTAACAGTTTTTCGGTTACTACATGATTCCATGTGTGTTATTTCATAGTTTTGATGTCTTCACTATTATTATACAATGTAGAAAATTGTAAAGAAATAATAAAAAGCCCTCGAATGAGTAGCTGTGTCCAAACTTTTGACTGGTTCTGTACCTCCAGACAAAGTGATAAGCAGCATCTAATGAAAGACAGGGACAACATGAGTTCAGATGTCTTCTAATGACCTTGTTTACCATGTTACCATGGCGATCACCAGAGACCAGAGAGGCAGGAGATGTAGTACGAGGATGGAAAGTGTGCGACTCAATATTAGGAAGATGCTACTAATGTTTTGCACACTCTGTGTATTATGATAGGTTACTGAAGGCATGTGCATACATAACGATTAGTTACTGAAGGCATGTGCATATCATGATGATTAGTTACTGAGGGCATGTGCATATCATGATGATTAGTTACTGAAGGCATGTGCATATCATGATGATTAGTTACTGAAGGCATGTGCATATCATGATGATTAGTTACTGAAGGCATGTGCATATCATGATGATTAGTTACTGAAGGCATGTGCATATCATGATGATTAGTTACTGAAGGCATGTGCATATCATGATGATTAGTTACTGAAGGCATGTGCATATCATGATGATTAGTTACTGAAGGCATGTGCATATCATGATGATTAGTTACTGAAGGCATGTGCATATCATGATGATTAGTTACTGAAGGCATGTGCATATCATGATGATTAGTTACTGAAGGCATGTGCATATCATGATGATTAGTTACTGAAGGCATGTGCATATCATGATGATTAGTTACTGAAGGCATGTGCATATCATGATGATTAGTTACTGAAGGCATGTGCATATCATGATGATTAGTTACTGAAGGCATGTGCATATCATATCATATCTGCTGTTACAACTACTGTATACACAAATCCTTGGCAGAAAATATTGACACCCGTTTGACGTCTATCCACTGCCTCATTATTATCTAGTTCAGATGACCTACTTTTTTTTGTCAGTGATGTGATTCAAGCATTGACGTGGACCCAGAACATCCATTTTAGTTGTTTCTGCATGAATAATTGTTATATTGAGAGTTTAAAAAACAATCTAAAACCAGGAAAAATAAATCAGATAAAACAGAATTTAGGAAAATAGAAAGATAATTTGATGGGGCCTGTCATGCCAAATACTGTTTATTAACCATAATATTACCAGGTACAGTATATTGACAGGACACATCTCTTCTATACCAAAGCCCCAGGGAAGAGTTTCAGGGTAGAGGAGAATGATGTGCCTATTTGAAAGAAAGAGATAAAATGAGCAGCTGGCGACATTTAATTTCTTTTAAGTACCTTTCATGCTAGAAAAGGTTGTAGACTCCTGCTCTAGATCTTATGGGGACCCATTTTAGCATTCATCATTTTATGAAACCGCTCAGCGTGTGGGTTTTTGGGAGCTTTAAAGATTAGACACACAGACCCGCCTACTGAGACCCATCACCAAGCTTTTCAGAAGCTGAAGGAAGATAGACAGTATGCGTGTCTGCTTCTTATTGTTTATGGGTTTCTCTCACATTACTGAAATCAGATAATGTTGTGGAAAATTGCGGATAATAGTTGAAAATTGCACGGCGGCAAAATATTTTGATTGAGATTACAAATTCAAGAGATAGCAACTGATATGGAAGCACATTTATCTTGGGTCGTTCCACCAATTCGGCGCCTTTTGAGAAGTGTAACTTGATTTCACCTCATTTTAACATCCTGTCATAAATAGCACATTTTCAACTTCATAAACACATTTCCCACCTTGAGGTTAAGTTAAAAAAATACTATAGTAAGTTCCTATTAAGTGCTGGGTTGACCGTAACAGGGTTGACCATAAATGATCCGGAGACACCTGAAACCCCACCTCTTTAAGGAATACCTAGGATAGGATAAAGTAATCCTTCTCACCCCCCCTCCCCCCCCTTAAAATATTTAGATGCACTATTGTAAAGTGGTTGTTCCACTGGATGTCATAAGGTGAATGCACCAATTTGTAAGTCGCTCTGGATAAGAGCGTCTGCTAAATGACTTAAATGTAAATGTAAATGTAAAAATGGGTTGACCATAACAGGGTGGATGATTTCATATTAAATCAGTCATAAATCTGCTTGTGACAGGAGAATGGAAGCTTATTGTGTGGATCAAGGAGCACAATTAAATGCAAAAAAAAGACAATTGTTAAGACATTTATAGCCTGTTGATCTATAACAGGGTTGACATGTTACTCTCAACCCACTCAGTTTACCAGCACAAAACACAAACAAACGGCCAAAAAGAGTTGAGCAGCTCACCTGCTTTTACACTATGATTTGACTATTAGATGATCAATGTTTCCTTAAAAAATGTATCTATTTAAAAAGAAATAGGTTCACCATATATGACCAACCGGCTCGATTCGGTCTTATGTAGCAACATTTGAATTGTGTTTTTTACATTGGATAAAAGTAGAGACTCGGAGCTAGAAAATTGTATGTCATACACTACAGTTGAGGAAGAATGGGAAAGTCATTCTGCTTTGAAAGTTGATAAACTTGTAAACTCACGTTTGAGAAAATGGCCTTTGAATGTTTTGTTACATGAACTGGAGAGCTCTTCTTTGTCTGCACCCATTCAGCATCGTTCACACCTTCTCAATCTATATCCCCGCCCATAAACTCAGAGCTTTGTCAGATTGTCCATTTGTAAATTCAGTGTTTCGCTCTCGGAGCATTCAGAGGACACACTGGACGCTCTAGCCAGTAGAGTTGATCCAAGCGTTCTGTCCAAACAACAAGCAGTCAAACACACAAGCTAACTGGCTAACGGTGGCTAGCGTGCTAGCTACTTCCAGACACAAATGAGAGAACAGCTCACTCTGACCTTTTTACATAGCCTAGCAGAGCTGGTTAGGCTATTTTTATGTTATCCAGAGCATTGGTGACTGCAACTGTGCTGCTGGCAACAATTTAATTATGCTTTTTTGCCAACATTTACTGCCACCGGCCATATTCAACGGGTGTTGAGCGTTTTCATAAATTTGTCAGTTACTTCTGCGCTCTAGCACACTCAGACGAGAGTGCTCTGAAATCGGAGTAGATAGCCAGAGTGAATTCACCAGCTACGTCTATTAACAGTTGACGCATTGACATCATGAACATTCTATTGAAATGGTCACTTGGATAGTGGAGTCTTTTGTTAAGACATGTAGCTAGCTAGCTAAAAAATAACCATAATCCCAACTCATGACTACACTGCATAAATCTGCAGGAAGCTAACCAACCAGGTTCAATGTCAGCTAGCTAACATTAGGCTAAAACTTGCAAAGCAAATGGCTCTGATATATGAATAATATTACTACACAGATCATACACGTCTCATTACCAGTACACTTTAACTTGAAATGAAAACAACTTTCTGACTAAATTAGTAACTAAATGTGTAATATCTGAAAATGTAGCTAGCTAGACTATCTTACCTGTATACATGGATGGATGCTTCTCCCTCTCTGTCACAGATGCCATGGTTGGCCTTAGTTTGAAGATGTAATCCGGAGACAGATGTTTTATCCATCTCCTTAGGTATCATACTCTAATTCCACTGATTTCTGAACTCGATCTCTTGACATGTCCGGCCCACTCATTATCTCATCCAATCATGGCTAATGGGAAGGTTGCTGACTTTTTCTATGGCTAAACCATCTAGGCTCGCAATTTAAAATTGTATTCATATTTACAGATGGCATAGAAGTTTGTTATTAAAGCACATGAACATTCACCTGTTCCAGAAGGGATTACTGCCAAGAAAACACATTTTTGATATAAAAAGAAAGTTTACGTTCAAATGACTCTCATGTGAAGTAGTGACGTGTGACATATGCCTAGTTTCCTGAAATAAGTCACATATTAAAGTGAGAGTTCAGGTCACGTAACAGGGTTTACCTTAAAATAAGGGACAGACGTAAATGAGTTACTAATCACATGAAATAAATAATCATCTTCAGAAATTACTTTGTGAAAGCAACAACATAACTAGGGCTTTACAGTGACGGTAAACCTTTGGAGACATTTTGGGGTTGAGTGGGTTAAAATCCTCCCAGAAGTCACAGAGGTTGCACCGAGGGTCAAAATGCAGAATTTTATTCATATAAAAAAATAGGAATGATTGAATTCTCCAAAAATCCTGTGTGTCAATCTAAGTAACATAATAAAAAAATCCCCATCAAAATCCATCAATTTAAGCTAGAGATGGCATGGGCTATGTCTCAATCCAGGGCATCCGCCTCTGTCTGCTTTCCGCATCTGCAGTGGAAGGTGGCCAAGCTACAGCGGTGTTTGTCACACCATGAGACACCCGGAAAATCGGTCTTCTCCCGAAAACGACCGTACAGTTTGACCACACTATGGACAGATGTCTCTCATGAACAACATCGTCCACACCTTTTGGGCTACAAACTAATCAACTCGGTCGCAGAGCATTTCGTATTATTCTGTATGTAAATCCGAGACACTACATTTACATTTACATTTAAGTCATTTAGCAGACGCTCTTATCCAGAGCGACTTACAAATTGGTGCATTCACCTTATGACATCCAGTGGGACAGTCACTTAACAATAGTGCATCTAAAACTTAAAGGGGGGGGTGAGAGGGATTACTTATCCTATCCTAGGTATTCCTTAAAGAGGTGGGGTTTCAGGTGTCTCCGGAAGGTGGTGATTGACTCCGCTGTCCTGGCGTCGTGAGGGAGTTTGTTCCACCATTGGGTGGCCAGGGCAGCGAACAGTTTTGACTGGGCTGAGCGGGAGCTGTACTTCCTCAGTGGTAGGGAGGCGAGCAGGCCAGAGGTGGATGAACGCAGTGCCCTTGTTTGGGTGTAGGGCCTGATCAGAGCCTGGAGGTACTGAGGTGCCGTTCCCCTCACAGCTCCGTAGGCAAGCACCATGGTCTTGTAGCGGATGCGAGCTTCAACTGGAAGCCAGTGGAGAGAACGGAGGAGCGGGGTGACGTGAGAGAACTTGGGAAGGTTGAACACCAGACGGGCTGCGGCGTTCTGGATGAGTTGAAGGGGTTTAATGGCACAGGCAGGAGCCCAGCCAACAGCGAGTTGCAGTAATCCAGACGGGAGATGACAAGTGCCTGGATTAGGACCTGCGCCGCTTCCTGTGTGAGGCAGGGTCGTACTCTGCGGATGTTGTAGAGCATGAACCTACAGGAACGGGCCACCGCCTTGATGTTGGTTGAGAACGACAGGGTGTTGTCCAGGAAAGGTTCTTGGCGCTCTGGGAGGAGGACACAATGGAGTTGTCAACCGTGATGGCGAGATCATGGAACGGGCAGTCCTTCCCCGGGAGGAAGAGCAGCTCCGTCTTGCCGAGGTTCAGCTTGAGGTGGTGATCCGTCATCCACACTGATATGTCTGCCAGACATGCAGAGATGCGATTCGCCACCTGGTCATCAGAAGGGGGAAAGGAGAAGATTAATTGTGTGTCGTCTGCATAGCAATGATAAGAGAGACCATGTGAGGTTATGACAGAGCCAAGTGACTTGGTGTATAGCGAGAATAGGAGAGGGCCAAGAACAGAGCCCTGGGGGACACCAGTGGTGAGAGCGCGTGGTGAGGAGACAGATTCTCGCCACGCCACCTGGTAGGAGCGACCTGTCAGGTAGGACGCAATCCAGGCGTGGGCCGCGCCGGAGATGCCCAACTCGGAGAGGGTGGAGAGGAGGATCTGATGGTTCACAGTATCGAAGGCAGCCGACAGATCTAGAAGGATGAGAGCAGAGGAGAGAGAGTTAAGTGCGGAGCGCCTCCGTGATACAGAGGAGAGCAGTCTCATTTGAATGACTAGTCTTGAAACCTGACTGATTTGGATCAAGAAGGTCATTCAGAGAGAGATAGCGGGAGAGCTGGCCAAGGACGGCACGTTCAGGAGTTTTGGAGAGAAAAGAAAGAAGGGATACTGGTCTGTAATTGTTGACATCGGAGGGATCGAGTGTAGGTTTTTTCAGAAGGGGTGCAACTCTCGCTCTCTTGAAGACGGAAGGGACGTAGCCAGCGGTCAGGGATGAGTTGATGAGCGAGGTGAGGTAAGGGAGAAGGTCTCCGGAAATGGTCTGGAGAAGAGAGGAGGGGATAGGGTCAGCGGGCAGGTTGTTGGGCGGCCGGCCGTCACAAGACGCGAGACTTCATCTGGAGAGAGAGGGGAGAAAGAGGTCAGAGCACAGGGTAGGGCAGTGTGAGCAGAACCAGCGGTGTCGTTTGTTAGCAAACGAGGATCGGATGTTCGACCTTCTTTTCAAAATGGTTGACGAAGTCATCTGCAGAGAGGGAGGAGGGGGAGGGGGCGGAGGATTCAGGAGGGAGGAGAAGGTGGCAAAGAGCTTCCTAGGGTTAGAGGCAGATACTTGGAATTTAGCTTGGTAGAAAGTGGCTTTAGCAGCAGAGACAGAGGAGGAAAATGTAGAGAGGAGGGAGTGAAAGGATGCCAGGTGTTTTCCTCCAGAGCCCTGTTCTGTGAGCTCGCAATGAGTCATCGAGCCACGGAGCGGGAGGGGAGGACCGAGCCGGCCTGGAGGATAGGGGACATAGAGAGTCAAGGGATGCAGAGAGGGAGGAGAGGAGGGTTGAGGAGGCAGAATCAGGAGATAGGTGGGAGAAGGTTTGAGCGGAGGGAAGAGATGATAGGATGGAAGAGGAGAGAGTAGCGGGGAGAGAGAGCGAAGGTTGGGACGGCGCGATACCATCCGAGTAGGGGCAGTGTGGGAGGTGTTGGATGAGAGCGAGAGGGAAAAGGATACAAGGCAGTGGTCGGAGACTTGGAGGGGAGTTGCAATGAGGTTAGTGGAGGAACAGCATCTAGTAAAGATGAGGTCGGCGTATTGCCTGCCTTGTGAGTAGGGGGAAGGTGAGAGGGTGAGGTCAAAAGAGGAGAGGAGTGGAAAGAAGGAGGCAGAGAGGAAAGAGTCAAAGGTAGACGTGGGGAGGTTAAAGTCGCCCAGAACTGTGAGAGGTGAGCCGTCCTCAGGAAAGGAGCTTATCAAGGCATCAAGCTCATTGATGAACTCTCCGAGGGAACCTGGAGGGCGATAAATGATCTGATGTTAAGCTTGAAAGGGCTAGTAACTGTGACAGCATGGAATTCAAAGGAGGCGATAGACAGATGGGTAAGGGGAGAAAGAGAGAATGACCCTTGGGAGAGATGAGGATCCCGGTGCCACCACCCCGCTGACCAGACGCTCTCGGGGTGTGCGAGAACACGTGGGCGGACGAAGAGAGAGCAGTAGGAGTAGCAGTGTTGTCTGTGGTGATCCATGTTTCCGTCAGTGCCAAGAAGTCGAGGGACTGGAGGGAGGCATAGGCTGAGATGAACTCTGCCTTGTTGACCGCAGATTGGCAGTTCCAGAGGCTACCGGAGACCTGGAACTCCATGTGGGTCGTGCGCGCTGGGACCACCAGAGTAGGGTGGCCGCGGCCACGCGGTGAGGAGCGTTTGTATGGTCTGTGCAGAGAGGAGAGAACAGGGATAAACAGACACATAGTTGACAGGCTACAGAAGAGGCTACGCTAATGCAAAGGAGATTGGAATGACAAGTGGACTACACGTCTCGAATGTTCAGAAAGTTAAGCTACGTAGCAAGAATCTTATTGACTAAAATGATTAAAATGATACAGTACTGCTGAAGTAGGCCAGCTGGCAGTGGGTGCGTTGTTGACACTACACTAGTCAAGTCGTTCCGTTGAGTGTAATAGTTTCTGCAGTGTTGCTATTCGGGGGCTAGCTGGCTAGCTAGCAGTGTTGTTTACGTTACGTTGCGTTACAATAGTTGAACCAAGAAAATCGCTTAGCTAGCTACGATCAAACAAATCAAACCGTTGTACTGTAATGAAATGAAGTGAAAATGTGAAATGAATGCGACCGGGTAGTTGAGTTCTATCTAGCTACGTTAAGGACGACAAATAGCTGGCTAGCTAACCTCGGTAAATTAAGATAATCACTCTAAGACTACACACTCTAAACCTAAACAACACAATTATCTTGGATACGATGATACAAAGACAGCAAAAGGCAGCTATGTCTAAGACTAACTAAACCTAAACAACACAATTATCTAATCAAGCTAACACTACACTAATCAAGTCGTTCAGTTGAGTGTAATAGTTTCTCCAGTGCAGCTAATCAGTGGACGTTAGCTAGCTGGCTAGTGAAGACTACACGATAATTACGCAATTATCTTTGATACAAAGACGGCTATGTAGCTAGCTGAGAAGAAATTGCTAAGATTAGACAAATCAAACCGTTGTGATATAATGAAATATAATGAAAAAGTTATAACCGGAAGTGCAGATATCCAACCGGAACCGGAACACTCATTTAGGATGATATGTCAAGTTTCATATGGTATGTATTAATTTGTGGATATCCATCACCCATTTTGTATGATAAGTTATCAATTACAATTCATAATATATGTTATGTTACAATATGTTACGAATTTGCTAAACGTATGATATGTTACAAATTTTAGCTAGGTGGCTAATGAAAGCTAGCTGGCTAAAGTTAGCTAGGCTAGGGGTTAGGGTTAGGAGTTAGGGTTAAGCTTAGGGTTAGGGGAAGGGTTAGCTCAAAGGGCTAGGGTTAGGGGAAGGGTTAACGAACATGCTAAGTAGTTACAAAGTAGCTAAAAAATAGTTGAAAAGTTGAGAATGGTCTAAAAATGTCCCTGATGAGATTCAAACTCCCAACCACCCTACTTTCTTTATCCCCAATTGTGTGGTATCCAATTGGTAGTTACAGTCTTTTCCCATCGCTGCAACTCCCGTAAGGACTCGGGAGAGGCGAAGACACATATTTACTCCTCGTGAATGGGATGTCTTTCAGTGATATGGTTGAGATTACAAAATTAAAATGCCATCCATAGCAATTCTGTTCCCACTGCAATGGATGGCACAATAACCTATCACTCTGAGATGGGACTACCTTGTTTAACTTATTCTGCATTCATATTGACGGGGCTGCAGGGGGCCTAGTGCGCCTAGCGTACCGACTAGTAACTGAAAGGTTTCTGGATCCAATCCCCAAGCTGACAAGGTAAAAATCTGTCGTGCTGCCCCTGAACAAGGCAGTTAACCCACTGTTTCCCGGGCGCCGAAGACGTGGATGTGCATTATGGCAGCCCCCTGCACCTCACTGATTCAGAGGGTTGGGTTAAATGCGGAAGGCATTCAGTTGTGTAACTGACTATTGTCGTGTGTTTTTATATGTTTTGTATTCATATTGTTGTGGTTTTAATGTATTCATATTGTTGTGGTTTTAATGTATTCTGTATTCATATTGTTGTGGTTTTAATGTATTCATATTGTTGTGGTTTTAATGTATTCATATTGTTGTGGTTTTAATGTATTCATATTGTTGTGGTTTTAATGTATTCATATTGTCATGGTTTTAATGTATTCTGTATTCATTGTCATGGTTTTAATGTATTCATATTGTTGTGGTTTTAATGTATTCTGTATTCATTGTCATGGTTTTAATGTATTCATATTGTTGTGGTTTTAATGTATTCATATTGTCATGGTTTTAATGTATTCTGTATTCATTGTCATGGTTTTAATGTACTCATATTGTTGTGGTTTTAATGTATTCATATTGTCATGGTTTTAATGTATTCTGTATTCATTGTCATGGTTTTAATGTACTCATATTGTTGTGGTTTTAATGTATTCATATTGTTGTGGTTTTAATGTATTCATATTGTCGTGGTTTTAATGTATTCATATTGTTGTGGTTTTAATGTATTCATATTGTCGTGGTTTTAATGTATTCTGTAATCATTGTCATGGTTTTAATGTATTCTGTATTCATATTGTTGTGGTTTTAATGTATTCATATTGTTGTGGTTTTAATGTATTCCTATTGTCGTGGTTTTAATGTATTCATATTGTTGTGGTTTTAATGTATTCTGTAATCATTGTCATGGTTTTAATGTATTCATATTGTCGTGGTTTTAATGTATTCATATTGTCATGGTTTTAATGTATTCTGTATTCATATTGTTGTGGTTTTAATGTATTCATATTGTTGTGGTTTTAATGTATTCTGTATTCATTGTCATGGTTTTAATGTATTCATATTGTTGTGGTTTTAAAATGTATTCATATTGTTGTGGTTTTAATGTATTCATATTGTCGTGGTTTTAATGTATTCTGTAATCATTGTCATGGTTTTAATGTATACATATTGTTTTTCAAATCAAATCAAAATCAAATCAAATTGTATTTGTCACATACACATGGTTAGCAGATGTTAATGCGAGTGTAGCGAAATGCTTGTGCTTCTAGTTCCGACAATGCAGTGATAACCAACAAGTAATCTAACTAACAATTCCAAAACTACTGTCTTATACACAGTGTAAGGGGATAAAGAATATGTACATAAGGATATATGAATGAGTGATGGTACAGAGCAGCATACAGTAGATGGTATCGAGTACAGTATATACATATGAGATGAGTATGTAGACAAAGTAAACAAAGTGGCATAGTTAAAGTGGCTAGTGATACATGTATTACATAAGGATGCAGTCGATGATGTAGAGTACAGTATATACGTATGCATATGAGATGAATAATGTAGGGTAAGTAACATTATATAAGGTAGCATTGTTTAAAGTCGCTAGTGATATATTTACATAATTTCTCATCAATTCCCATTATTAGAGTGGCTGGAGTTGGGTCAGTGTCAATGACAGTGTGTTGGCAGCAGCCACTCAATGTTAGTGGTGGCTGTTTAACAGTCTGATGGCCTTGAGATAGAAGCTGTTTTTCAGTCTCTCGGTCCCAGCTTTGATGCACCTGTACTGACCTCGCCTTCTGGATGATAGCGGGGTGAACAGGCAGTGGCTCGGGTGGTTGATGTCCTTGATGATCTTTATGGCCTTCCTGTAACATCGGGTGGTGTAGGTGTCCTGGAGGGCAGGTAGTTTGCCCCCGGTGATGCGTTGTGCAGACCTCACCCTCTGGAGAGCCTTACGGTTGAGGGCAGAGCAGTTGCCGTACCAGGCGGTATTGTTGTGGTTTTAATGTATTCATATTGTTGTGGTTTTAATGTATTCTGTATTCATATTGTTGTGGTTTTAATGTATTCTGTATTCATATTGTTGTGGTTTTAATGTATTCTGTATTCATTGTCATGGTTTTAATGTATTCTGTATTCATATTGTCATGGTTTTAATGTATTCTGTATTCATATTGTTGTGGTTTTAATGTATTCTGTATTCATATTGTTGTGGTTTTAATGTATTCTGTATTCATTGTCATGGTTTTAATGTATTCTGTATTCATTGTCATGGTTTTAATGTATTCTGTATTCATGCCTCATACAAAGTGACAGGTTGTTTATAATAATAATATATGCCATTTAGCAGACGCTTTTATCCAAAGCGACTTACAGTCATGTGTGCATACATTGTTTAATGGATGTTGAGTTCTATTAGGAGCCCCATTCTAAGAGCCCTCTGTCAGAATGAAAGCCTAAATACGTAAACGTCCCATTTGCATTTTTCTAATGAATTAATTATACTGAGGCAAAAGGCATTCAACTGATTGCCACACGTCTCAAAATGAATACTTTTCATCATGCCATTTTCACCCGTCGCTGAGGTGTTCCTCAGAGAGACTCGATCATTCTTCATGAACAATGACCTGATTCTTTATATGAGTCAGGCAAAATGATGAGTTTGAAATCGAATGCCCTCTCAATACTCGGAATCCTCCTTGAGACCCATTTCAAAGCCTGTAGTCTCTTATAATAATAATAATATATGCCATTTAGCAGACGCTTTTATCCAAAGCGACTTACAGTCATGTGTGCATACATTCTACGTATGGGTGGTCCCAGGGTCTTATTATATTATATTTGGAGTTCAATAACTCATACTTGTACTGAATTGCTTGATTCATTGATAGACCATGGTAGATAGAACCTGTGTTTTCACATGTCCAGGCACTGTATGGTCTATCATCAGGGTTCGTGAGTAACTGATTACATGTAATGGATTACTTTTTTTCTTAACCGTAATCAGTTATGTTACCAGTGAGAAATATTGTAATCAGAATACAGATACCTTCGTAAAACTAGCTTATTACTTCTTGGATTACTTTTGAATTCAGAAAGGATTTTTGCAGGAAAATATGTTAATAAGAAACCTTTCTATTTTCTCAATGACATTCAATTCAGCATTTAAATAAGGTGCAAATTTAAGTTTGTTCCATCACAGCAAATGAATTTTATGGATCGTTTTTGTCCTCTTCTTATGCATCTTAAGAGGAAAGTAACTGAAAGTAATCAGATTACATTACTGAGTTTTGATTACAATTATGGACACATTACTGGTTGCAAATTAGGACAAGTTACTGGTTGCAATATTGGACGTGTAACTGTAACTGATTACATTTAGAAAGTAACCTACTCAACTCTATATCATATATCAACATACAGTCAAACCCATGTTATCTCTCAATGGATTGTGAAGAGATATTAAGTGCTAAGAAGATGGGCTTTTGAGATAGAATTGAGAGGAGATTAGAGAAGTGAGGAGATTAGAGAAATGAGGGAAAAGTTTTCAAGCAGAGGACTTGTACTCTCTGCAATCACATATCTATTATCTCAGGATTCAGCTAATTAGAATTTTTTTCCAATTGTCTTTTCAGCTGAATTTTATCCTTTTTGTGAACATTGTGCGAGTGCTGGCAACAAAGATCAGGGAGACCAACGCAGGGAGATACGACACAAGAAAACAGTACAGGTGGGTAAAAAGATGGCAAAAGATTTCTGTGAGGACCCACTAGTTTCTGTGAGGACCCACTAGTTTCTGTGAGGAACCATTGGTTTCTGTGAGGACCCACTAGTTTCTGTGAGGACACTGGTTTCTGTGAGGAACCATTGGTTTCTGTGAGGACCCACTAGTTTCTGTGAGGACCCACTGGTTTCTGTGAGGACCCACTGGTATCTGTGAGGAACCATTGGTTTCTGTGAGGACCCACTAGTGTCTGTGAGGACCCACTGGTGTCTGTGAGGACCCACTGGTATCTGTGAGGAACCACTGGTATCTGTGAGGAACCACTGGTTTCTGTGAGGACCCACTAGTTTCTGTGAGGACCCACTGGTATATGTGAGGAACCACTGGTTTCTGTGAGGACCCACTAGTTTCTGTGAGGACCCACTGGTTTCTGTGAGGACCCACTAGTTTCTGTGAGGACCCACTGGTATCTGTGAGGACCCACTGGTTTCTGTGAGGACCCACTAGTTTCTGTGAGGACCCACTGGTTTCTGTGAGGACCCACTAGTTTCTGTGAGGATCCACTAGTTTATTTGAATGTCTATTGATCACACTGAAAGTCAACTGTAGTAAGGCATTTGACCTTTTTTTCTCCTGTAGAGTTGAACATTGTTGATTTAAAAAACACTCATAATTTCAGAAGGTTATAGACTAACTATATTCACAACTATATTCAGACTGCCTCTTGTGCTCTTACCTTTAGCACTTCCTTTAATGTTCCCTCATAACAATGACTTGATATGGGTGTACATCTTGTCTTGGGTGTGAAATGTCTTGCCACTAGCTTAGAATTTATGTTCGGTCTGAAATCTCCTCTGTGCTTCGTTATCGTTTCAAAGTGGGATGAAACACCATAAAACATACACAAAAGCACATATTAGTTTGTATTATTTTCTATCTGCAATTACCCTTGATGCTACTGAACAACATCCATAGTGGATGTTGAAAGCCTCTGTAATGATAGGGCTGGGTGTTGGGGAGGTGAGAGTTATTCCGAGGTTCATTCAGAGGATGCGTCTCAAATCTCACCCCTAGTGTTCTCTATATAGTGCACTGCTCTTGAATATGGCCCATAGGGCTCTGGTCTAGTAGTGCACTATAATGGGAATAGAGTACCATCAGGGACTGATCCAGAGTGTTTCCACCAGGGTCGAAGCCCCACGTCACTCTGCTAGGCTTAATAACAGTTATACAATGCACACACACACACACACACACACACACACACACACACACACACACACACACACACACACACACACACACACACACACACACACACACACACACACACACACACACACACACACACACACACACACACACACACACACACACACACACACACACACACACACACACACACACACACACACACACACACAAGCACACTCATGCACATTTGTACACACACACACCAGCGTTTGAGTCACCTTGCAGACACCAGCGTCTGAGTCACCTTACAGACCAGGAGAACATTACCCTGCAGGAGACTGTCAACCCTGCTGTGCGCGTCAGTCGTGTTCACTGGACTGTAGCATGAATGATGATGACAGATATGAGGGAGGCACGCTCCCATCTTAACTAAGTGTGCCATTTACACACCATTTACCCATCTGACGTCTGCCTGCAGGCCATTTATAAATGCTTAATAATTACCGGTAGGTTTCGTTGTTTATTGGCATTTTCACTGATGGATCGGGAGATTGTTTAGATAGATCATCAATACAGATCAGATCTGAGGGGAAGAACCACAGGCGAGGAAAGCAGAATTTTGCAAATTGACATGACTGATGGCCATCTGTGACATGTGAAACCCTGTTTACTAAACAGGGAGTTGTTGGTGAGATTGTCATGGCTGAATCCACTGCGATGTAAAGACGGGTGACCTTTAGCCTTTCTGTGTGACAAAAACAACTACTTTGAAGTCTGACTGCGCAGAATTACTGATCACCTTCCATCCCAAATAACAACCTATTATGAGATAAAGATTCAGCATCTTGTCTTGTCTTGCTCAAACTGATCCTCTCCAACCTGTAGCTTGTGTCCGTACCCACAGGAAGTTGGCTAAGTCCACCCTGGTGCTGGTGCTGGTGTTTGGCGTCCACTACATTGTGTTTGTGGGGATGCCTCACACCTTCCAGGGCCTCAGCTGGGAGGTCAGGATGTACTTCGAGCTCTTCTTCAACTCCTTCCAGGTAACTGGTTATTCATACCATCTTTTAGAAAATTAGGTACAGATGTAGTACCTTCATTTGAGCCAGTTTCCTATAGCAGGAAAATAGTCCTGCATCAACAGGAAATGTGAATTATTATGTGGATTATAATTACATTTACATTTTTGTAGGGATTGATACATTTTTCATTATGGCAAATCAAGTTAGAATTTTCAAATTAGAAATTGCCAACTTTAGAAGCCTTTTTAAAACTCAAATAGACTGCAAGTTTTAAATTCTTAGCAACAAAAGAGTCATCCAATTAAGATGCTACATCTGCAGTCATTTCTACGCAACTTGAGGGAGAACTTTACTTTCCAACACTGCTTGAACTTTATCCCCTAAACATAATTTCTCACCTGAGGGAATTTAGGCTCTTTGTGGCCATAGTCCCACCAACATCCATGAAAAAAACAAGCAATGAAATTACGATTTGCTTCATCAATCTTACCTTTATCTATCGCCACAGACCAGTGACATTGTTGGCCGATTCAAAACTCTGACATAAGCTTTAGGAGAGATGGTCAATACAACTGATTGCTACTGTACTTCCTACATGATTATTTTCCTCCTCATTATCATCTTCCTCCTTTGCACAAACTGGCTCTCACAGTCTAGACCTGGATACAGTACCTGCAGGAAAATTTGGGAAATGAGCCAAATTTTGCTTCCAGAAAACAGGAGTTTCTACTAGAGATCTTCTACTGAGGAGGTGATAGCAATAGATGACCCTTACAGAGAGGCTGAATAATTACAGAGAGGCTGCTATAGTGCACTCCAGTGGCAACACTTCCAATGACCCTGGCCCACAGGTAATGGGAAGGGCTGCTCTTAATGGGCTCTGAATCATAGAATCAGTTGTAACAGCAGTGCCAATACCATATGTGTCCCACTCTCTTTTGGAGCCCAGAGTCACATACTATACTGTTGATTTATTTTCACATCAAATCAAATTGTATTTGTCACATGCGCTGAATACAACAGTGAAATGCTTATATACCAACAAGAAGTTCAAGAAATAAAGTAAAGAAAATATTTACTAATTATTTTTATTTTTTTAAATAAATCAAATCAATCAAAAAGTTACACAATAAATGTACATAACAATATCGAGGCTTTATACAGGGGGTACCAGTACCGGTTAGTCGAGGTAATTTGCAAAGTGACTATGTACAGCAGGGCTGCCCAACGCTCTTCCTAGAGATCTACCGTCCTTTTGGTTTTTGTCCAACCCTCTTCCTGGAGATCTACCGTTCTGTGGGTTTTCAGTCCAACCCTCTTCCTGGAGATCTACCGTCCTTTTGGTTTTCAGTCCAACCCTCTTCCTGGAGATCTGCCACCCTGTGGGTTTTCAGTCCAACCAAATTCCTGGAGATCTACTGTCCTGTGGGTTTTCAGTCCAACCCGCTTCCTGGAGATCTGCCACCCTGTGGGTTTTCAGTCCAACCAAATTCCTGGAGATATACTGTCCTGTGGGTTTTCAGTCCAACCCTGTTACTGGAGATCTACCGTCCTTTTGGTTTTCAGTCCAACCCTCTTCCTAGAGATCTACTGTCCTGTGGGTTTTCAGTCCAACCCTCTTCCTGGAGATCTACCGTCCTGTGGGTTTTCATCCAACCCTCTTCCTGGAGATCTACCGTCCTGTAGGTTTTCAGTCCAACCCTAATTTAACACACCTGATTCTACTAATTAGCTGCTCAACGTGACCTTAACTAGCTGAATCAGATATGCTAAATTAGGGTTGGACTGAAAACCTATGGGACAGTAGATCTCCAGGAAGAGGGTTGGACTGAAAACCTACAGGACAGTAGATCTCCAGGAAGAGGGTTGGGCAGCCCAGGTGTACAGCATAGATAACAAACAGTATCCACTGTAAATGGTTTACTATGTTCGGTAGGCCTAGCTCATAATAGTTATTAAAATTCAGGTTAGTGCATGTAACCCATCATTACCTTTATAAGTGTGTTATATGCTGTTTCCCTTATGAATTAACTGATGTGGTAGAATAAGCCACTATATTCTGAAAGATGTTCCCCACCTGTTCAAGCCAAATTGTTAAATTGAATGAGGATTTTAGGGGCGAGGGGAAGTACACAATTTAAATTCCACAGGAGAACCCTCTCACCCCTCAAAATTGAAAGTGTCTCTGAAAGCTGATAAAACAGTATTCAATTAAATGAAGTAGGATCAGTTTTAAAATAAAGCTTTAAAATAGTTACAAATGAAAAAGACTTTGGGACAGGAGTTAAGCAGTGAAAGCTACTTTGCTCTGTAGAATTGGCTCTGTAGCGTTCACTCTGAATAGTTCACTCTGACTGGTGTGGTTTGACAGGGTCTGCTACAGGTCAGAGACTGAGCCTCAGGCAGGTTGGAAGATTTCCTGCATCCTGGCACTTTCCCTTCATCTCCCTGTCTAACCGAGTCTAGCCGAGGCCAATAAAGACAGGGAAGGTCCTTCTCCGGACCAAGGGCTTGTGACAGATCATGTTCACTCTCAGTCAGTCATGAGAGCCTTTTGTTTAAAGTCAGTTGATCACAGCTGAGCCAGACAATGTAATAGTGTGTTGGACACCCCGTTAGTAGCTCATCACGAAACAATTTATTATCATTCTACTAATATAACATTTCAGCTTCAAATCAGATTTTTATGATTTTGAATTGAACGATTTAAGGGGATAATTATAGAGACAACCAACTGTTGTTCAAAAGAGCTACTCTGACTGACAGCTGGCCTATCAGAAACCTCTTATAAGCTACTCATTGTATCTTAGACTCTTTGTTGTCGCTTTAATAGTTGTTCTGACAGAAAGAACAAAGATTTTTTTCTTACAATGAAGTTTGACTAGCCACGCAAAATGTATCACTGTGTTGACTACAATAGTGGATGTCATGTACAGAACTTTCATCTTTGTTGTTTAGCTGTCTTCCTATGGAATTACCCAGAGGATAACAGCTTTCCTCATGGTTTGTGTTTCCACGTTTGTTTCAACGTTTTGTAATGTGTTTGCCTCCCCTCGTCTCCAGTTAGCAAAATGAATTCCTTCATATTCTGTCTGTTTCTGCACGTACGTCATAGCCATATTACCCCAAGGCATTACTTCTACGTGTTCATCATAGCTGTATTCCTCCAAGGCATTATTCAGTTTCTACATGTTCATCCTGGCTGTATTGGCTGTATTCCCACAAGGCATTATTCAGTTTCTACATGTAGATCATAGCTGTATTCCCACAAGGCATTATTCAGTTTCTACATGTTCATCCTGGCTGTATTCCCCCAAGGCATTATTCAGTTTCTACATGTACATCCTGGCTGTATTCCTCCAAGGCATTATTCAGTTTCTACATGTTCATCCTGGCTGTATTCCCACAAGGCATTATTCAGTTTCTACATGTTCATCCTGGCTGTATTCCCCCAAGGCATTATTCAGTTTCTACATGTACATCCTGGCTGTATTCCCACAAGGCATTATTCAGTTTCTACATGTAGATCATATCTGTATTCCCACAAGGCATTATTCAGTTTCTACATGTTCATCCTGGCTGTATTCCCCCAAGGCATTATTCAGTTTCTACATGTACATCCTGGCTGTATTTCCCCAAGGCATTATTCAGTTTCTACATGTAGATCATAGCCCTATTCCCACAAGGCATTATTCAGTTTCTACATGTAGATCATAGCCCTATTCCCCCAAGGCATTATTCAGTTTCTACATGTTCATCCTGGCTGTATTCCCACAAGGCATTATTCAGTTTCTACATGTTCATCCTGGCTGTATTCCCCCAAGGCATTATTCAGTTTCTACATGTACATCCTGGCTGTATTCCCACAAGGCATTATTCAGTTTCTACATGTACATCCTGGCTGTACTCCTCCAAGGCATTATTCAGTTTCTACATGTAGATCATAGCTGTATTCCCACAAGGCATTATTCAGTTTCTACATGTTCATCCTGGCTGTATTCTTCCAAGGCATTATTCAGTTTCTACATGTAGATCATAGCCCTATTCCCCCAAGGCATTATTCAGTTTCTACATGTTCATCCTGGCTGTATTCCCACAAGGCATTATTCAGTTTCTACATGTTCATTCTGGCTGTATTCCCCCAAGGCATTATTCAGTTTCTACATGTACATCCTGGCTGTATTCCCCCAAGGCATTATTCAGTTTCTACATGTACATCCTGGCTGTATTCCTCCAAGGCATTATTCAGTTTCTACATGTACATCCTGGCTGTATTCCCCAAGGCATTATTCAGTTTCTACATGTTCATCCTGGCTGTATTCCTCCAAGGCATTATTCAGTTTCTACATGTACATCCTGGCTGTATTCCCACAAGGCATTATTCAGTTTCTACATGTACATCCTGGCTGTATTCCTCCAAGGCATTATTCAGTTTCTACATGTACATCCTGGCTGTACTCCCACAAGGCATTATTCAGTTTCTACATGTAGATCATATCTGTATTCCCACAAGGCATTATTCAGTTTCTACATGTTCATCCTGGCTGTATTCCCCCAAGGCATTATTCAGTTTCTACATGTTCATCCTGGCTGTATTCCCACAAGGCATTATTCAGTTTCTACATGTACATCCTGGCTGTATTCCTCCAATGCATTATTCAGTTTCTACATGTTCATCCTGGCTGTATTCCCACAAGGCATTATTCAGTTTCTACATGTACATCCTGGCTGTATTCCAAGGCATTATTCAGTTTCTACATGTTCATCCTGGCTGTATTCCTCCAAGGCATTATTCAGTTTCTACATGTTCATCATGGCTGTATTCCCACAAGGCATTATTCAGTTTCTACATGTTCATCCTGGCTGTATTCCCCCAAGGCATTATTCAGTTTCTACATGTTCATCCTGGCTGTATTCCTCCAAGGCATTATTCAGTTTCTACATGTACATCCTGGCTGTATTCCCACAAGGCATTATTCAGTTTCTACATGTACATCCTGGCTGTATTCCTCCAAGGCATTATTCAGTTTCTACATGTAGATCATGTAGATCATAGCCCTATTCCCCCAAGGCATTATTCAGTTTCTACATGTTCATCCTGGCTGTATTCCCACAAGGCATTATTCAGTTTCTACATGTACATCCAGGATGTTGTCCTCCAATGCATTATTCAGTTTCTACATGTTCATCCTGGCTGTATTCCCACAAGGCATTATTCAGTTTCTACATGTACATCATAGCTGTATTCCCACAAGGCATTATTCAGTTTCTACATGTACATCCTGGCTGTATTCCCACAAGGCATTATTCAGTTTCTACATGTAGATCATATCTGTATTCCCACAAGGCATTATTCAGTTTCTACATGTTCATCCTGGCTGTATTCCCCCAAGGCATTATTCAGTTTCTACATGTTCATCCTGGCTGTATTCCCACAAGGCATTATTCAGTTTCTACATGTACATCCTGGCTGTATTCCAAGGCATTATTCAGTTTCTACATGTTCATCCTGGCTGTATTCCTCCAAGGCATTATTCAGTTTCTACATGTAGATCATGTATCCTCTGTATTCCCACAAGGCATTATTCAGTTTCTACATGTTCATCCTGGCTGTATTCCCACAAGGCATTATTCAGTTTCTACATGTAGATCATAGCCCTATTCCTCCAATGCATTATTCAGTTTCTACATGTTCATCCTGGCTCCCACAAGGCATTATTCAGTATTCTACATGTTCATCCCTGTACAAGGCATTATTCAGTTTCTACATGTTCATCCTGGCTGTATTCCAAGGCATTATTCAGTTTCTACATGTTCATCCTGGCTGTATTCCCACAAGGCATTATTCAGTTTCTACATGTTCATCCTGGCTGTATTCCCCCAAGGCATTATTCAGTTTCTACATGTTCATCCTGGCTGTATTCCCACAAGGCATTATTCAGTTTCTACATGTTCATCCTGGCTGTATTCCCCCAAGGCATTATTCAGTTTCTACATGTTCATCCTGGCTGTATTCCCACAAGGCATTATTCAGTTTCTACATGTTCATCCTGGCTGTATTCCTCCAAGGCATTATTCAGTTTCTACATGTTCATCCTGGCTGTATTCCCCAAGGCATTATTCAGTTTCTACATGTACATCCTGGCTGTATTCCCCCAAGGCATTATTCAGTTTCTACATGTTCATCCTGGCTGTATTCCAAGGCATTATTCAGTTTCTACATGTTCATCCTGGCTGTATTCCTCCAATGCATTGTTCTTCATATAGCACAGTGTATAGTGGGGATAATTTTCATACAATCGTTAGAGCTATGTGTTTTATGTACAAAGTTTACATCTCCACTTTTTTTGAGTGAACATATGAGTCACCATCACTGAATAATATGACAGTTTGACTCATTGTGTATCTTTGTTTACCAGCTGAAGGAGGTGATACGATAAAAGAGTGAGAACAACACCATGTCTCTTCACATCACCTTACTAGGCTAGTCACATGCCTGATTTAGCTCAGTCAAAGAGTCAAAGCCAGCCAGCACCATAGATCTGCAACCTTTTCCATAGCGCAACAGGGTGCTGCTGCTTGCACAAAGACAGGCAGGAGTGGAGGAAAGGGGAATATCTGAAAGAGAGAAGAACAGATATAATGGTCTGTAAGATATAGCAGAAGTGATGCTAATCAATGCATGACCTTTCCATATAGAGTAATAATGATTTGATGAATAAAGGTTGACATATGAATATGAATTATATCAAAACATCTCATACATTCATAAGCCATATCAGTAGATATGTGTTATGTTGAATAGAGACATAGAATGAAGGAGAGAAGAGTACAGATGTGAGATCTTAATTTGACCCAGTTTGCTACAGAATGGAAATAATCCTGCTGCAAAAGGAAATGTTAATTATTATGTGGATTATAATTATTGGACATATTTGTAGGGGTTGATACATTTTTTTTAGGCTAAATCAAGTCTGATGTTTTAAAGTGGAAATTACAAACTTTCGAAGCCTTTTTAAACCAGTAATACACAAGTTTGCATATCCTTCTGTGCAGGAACATTCTCAGCAACAAAAGAGTGATCAAATTAAGATCTGTACTTTTCCCCTGGGATATGTCACCAGATTGACAAAGTTTTCGCAATACTATCAACCTTCCATTGCTTTAGAGTATGAATGGAATTGAATAGCATCTGCAACACAAAAATAAACTGCTCTTTTCTATTACACTGGTTCTCAACTCTTCTGTCTCTTCCAGGGCTTCTTTGTATCCATCATCTACTGCTACTGCAATGGAGAGGTGAGTGTGGATAATTCTACACTCTCTATAAGTTGTCTAACTTCAGCCAGAGAGGAAGAGGCAGGATGGCAACAACAACTGACCGAGTTACACCAGGAACGCACAATCCCTCCATCAGTGCTCAGAAGAGGGCTGAATCTGCCCCCAAATCTGCCCCAAAATCTGTCTGTTCGAAAATTAAGGGAAAGGGGAAGGGGGAGACCTAGTCAGGTGTACAACTGAATTCCATTCAACTGAAATGAGTCTTCCGCATTTAACCCCCTGAATCAGAGAGGTGCGAGGGACTGCCTTAATCATTGTCCACGTCATCGGCGCCTAAAGCATTTTGTATGAAGGTCAATGGGAAAGTGTCGAATTTGGCCAACATAAAATTGTATTGCTCATTTTCTACTTGAAAGTTATTTGATTAAATTAAAGTTTTGTAATGTTTAGGTTGTTACATACTGATATACAGTAACAGTATGATATACAGTAACAAAGTAACAGTCAAAAGTAACAGTCAGTATCTGGTGTGGCCACCAGCTGCAAGTACTGCAGTGCATCTCCTCCTCATGGACTGCACCAGATTTGCCAGTTCTTGCTGTGAGCAATTTATTGCCCTGGCCACATCTGCAGTCCTCATGCCTCTTTGCAGCATGTCAAAGGCACGTTCACATAGATGAGCAGGGACCCTGGGCATCTTTATTTTGGTGTTTTTCAGAGTCAGTAGAAAGGCCTCTTTAGTGTCCTAAGTTTTCATAACTGTGACCTTAATTGCCTACCGTCTGTAAGCTGTTTGTGTCTTAACGACCGTTCCACAGGTGCATTTTCTTGAATTGTTTGTGGTTCATTGAACAAGCATGGAAAACAGTGTTTAAACCCTTTACAATGAAGATCTGTGAAGTTATTTGGATTTCTACGAATTATCTTTGAAAGACAGGGTCCTGAAAAACGTCTGTTTCTTTTTTTGTTGAGTTTATATAATCTTTGTAGACAGTTCGCAACTAATGGGTGTGTGACTGTGACCAATGATAGCTACTACCACTGTGGTGGGTGTAGGCAGACAGGAAGTGAAGCGAAGCGAGAGGCTTGACTCCACCCCAAAATCTGACCCTAACAAAACTACAGTGAGAAGCAGACCAAGTGGGGATTTTGTTTTGTATGGAGTGGCTGCGGATTTGACTTTTCTGGACCTCTCTTCACGATAGCTAAAGGTCCCGAAGCTTCTGCTCTGCTAGTAGAGAAATCAAATCAAATCAAATTTGATTTGTCACATACACATGGTTAGCAGATGTTAGTGCGAGTGTAGCGAAATGCTTGTGCTTCTAGTTCTGGCAATGCAGTAATAACCAACAAGTAATCTAGCTAACAATTCCAAAACTACTACCTTATAGACACAAGTGTAAGGGGATAAAGGGGATAAAGATATATGAATGAGTGATGGTACAGGCTACTCTGGCAAATGGTACTCTTTTAAATAAAGGTAGATCAAAGCTGAATCAATGTCTGCAAGATCACATAATGAAAGTGTTCGACATAAAATAAATTATATTATATTATATTAGCAGAGAATAATGTTATTATAAGACAAAAAATACTACCTAATTTCTTGTGACATTTAAGGATTGTTGTGCGAATGGTCACATTTTTCTGTCATGTGGCCAAAACTCAACAGGGCGTTTCGTGGAAGTTTCGTAATGTTTCGGCTGTTACGAGTGTACTGATATATGGTGCATTCGGAAAGTCTTCAGACAGCTTGACTTTTTCCACATTTTGTTACATTACAACCTTATTCTAAAACGGATTACATTTTTCTTTCCCCCCTCATCAATCTACACACAATACCCTATAATGACAAAATGTGTAAAATAACAAATACTGAAATATAACATTTACATAAATATTCAGACTCTTTACTCAGTACTTTTTTGAAACACCTTTGGCATTGATTACAGCCTTGAGACTTCTTGGCTATGACGCTACAAGCTTGGCACACCTGTATTTGAGGAGTTTCTCCCATTCTTCTCTGCGGATCCTCTCAAGCTCTGTCAGGTTGGATGGGGAGCATCGCTGCACAGCTATTTTCGGGTCTCTCCAGAAATGCTAGATCGGGTTCATGTCCGGGCTCTGGCTGGGCCACTCAAGGACATTCAGAGACTTGTCCTGAAACCACTCCTGCGTTGTCCTGGCTGTGTGCTTAGGGTTGTTGTCCTGTTGAAAGGTGAACCTTTGCCCCAATGTGATCCTAACTAGTCTCCCAGTCATTGCCGCTGTAAAACATCCCCACAGCATGATGCTGCCACCACCATGCTTCACTGTATGAATGGTGCCAGGTTTCCTCCAGACGTGACGCTTGGCATAGTCCTTCTGGATGGTTCTCCCATCTCCATAGAGGAACTTTGGAGCTCTGTCAGACAGTCTTGGTGGTTACAAACATCTTCCATTCCAGAATGTTGGAGGCCACTTTGTTCTTGGGGACCATCAATGCTGAAGAAATGTTTTTGTTTCCACTATCTGGTTTTGGAGCTCTACGGACAATTCCTTTGACCTCATGGCTTGGTTTTTTTCTCTGACATGCATGTTCACCTTTGGGACCTTATATAGGCAGGTGTGTGCCTTTCCAAATCATGTCCAACCCATTGAATTTACCACAGGTGGAATCCAAACAAGTCCTGGAAACATCTTAAGGATGATCAATGGAAACAGGATCCACCTGAGCTCAATTTGAGTCTCTTAGCAAAGGGTCTGAATACTTATGTACAGTAAATAAGGTATTTCTGTTTTTTGTCTTTATGGGTATTGTGTGTAGATTGATGAGGAAGAAAATGTATTTAATACATTTTAGAATAAGTCTGTAACGTAACAAAATGTGGAAAAGGGGAAGGGGTTTGAATAATTTCTGAAAGCACTGTAAGTGGACACACGTGGCATTCCGGGCAACTTCGGAAAAAGTTTGTGCCTGTTGTTCACGCGCGTATCTGCCCCCTCTACAATTTTCCCGTTATAACGGCAGTCAGTCAGTATTCTGTATTCACAGTATACAGTATAAATGGTCTTTCCTTCAGCGCAAGACACTTCATGTTGAGAGCTTCCCCTTAGATGTCTGTTCTTTTGACATAAGAAAAATCAGGGCTGAGATTCACCCTCTTCCTCTTTTCTCTCTTTCTCACCATCATCCTCACCCAACCACCTGACCTCAACCCTCTTCCTTCCTCAACCACCCCACCTGAACCCTCTTCCTCCACCAACTACCCCACCTAAACGCTCTTCCTCCCGTATCCACCCCACCTCAACCCTCTTCCTTCCCCAACAACCTCATCTCCCCCAAAGGTCCAAACGGAGATAAAAAATACATGGACTCGTTGGAACCTTGCATTGGACTGGAAGGTTCCGGTGGTGTGTGGCCGTTACCGCTACGGCTCAGTGCTCACTGGGCTCAACAACAGCTCCAGCAGCCAGTCTCAGCTGGCTGGGGGTGGGCCTGCCATCCGATCGACCACCCTCTTCTCCAGCCGTGTCTATCGTAGCAACGGACCCCCGACGCTGTCCACCCACACCACCCTGCCTGGCTACGTCATCAGTAACTCAGACCCAGACAGCGTCCACCCCTCCATCCCTGAGGAACCAGAGGAGAACAGTGCCAAGCAGGTGGATGACATCTCTCTGAAGGAGACGATGCCTGTCCTCAATAATAGTACGACCGCAGATGATGATGAGGAGACGTTGTAGACATGGGGAGAGACGGGAGGTTTTTCTGAATGTGACTGAGCTGGGAAAAACAACAGGCCTTTGGGATAGAGACCAAAGACTACTGGCCCCTAGACATGGGACCACATGTACATTCATACAGATTATTGGCACAGGTAGATACATACATGTAAAGACACACACACACACACAAACCACATAAAAAACGGACAAATAAGAAAAGATACGTCTCATCTTTGTACATACTCACAGACGGCCAAAAAAAGTATTAGTTTGTCTATAAATTATTTTTTTATTTTTTTCACCTTTATTTAACCAGGTAAGCTAGTTGAGAACAAGTTCTCATTTGCACTTGCGACCTGGCCAAGATAAAGCATAGAAGTTTGACACATACAACAACACAGAATTACACATTGAATGAACAAAACATACAGTCAATAATACAGTAGAAAAAAAAGAAAAAAAAGTCTATATACAGTGAGTGCAAATAAGGTCAAATAAGGGATTTAAGGTGGCGAAGTAATTATAATATAGCAATTAAACACTGGAATGGTAGATGTGCAAAAGATGAATGTGCAAGTAGAGGTACTGTGGTGCAAAAGAAGCTAAATAAATACAGTATGGGGATGAGGTAGATAGATGGGCTGTATACAGATGGGCTATGAACAGGTGCAGTGATCTGTGAGCTGCTCTGACAGCTGGTTCTTAAAGCTAGTGAGGGAGATGGGAATCTCCAGCTTCAGTGATTTTTGCAGTTCGTTCCAGTCAGTGGCAGCAGAGAACTGGAAGGAAAGGCGACCAAAGAGGAATTGGCTTTGGGGGTGACCAGTGAGCTATACCTGCTGGAGCGTGTGCTACGAGTGGGTGCTGCTATGGTGACCAGTGAGCTGAGATAGGGCGGGGCTTTACCTAGCAGAGACTTGTAGATAACCTGTAGCCAGTGGGTTTGGCGACGAGTATGAAGCTATTTTATAGATGACATCGCCGAAGTCAAGGATCGGTAGGATGGTCAGTTTTACGAGGGTATGTTTGGCAGCATGGGTGAAGGAAGCTTTGTTGCGAAATAGGAAGCCGATTCTAGATTTAATTTTCGATTGGAGATGCTTAATGTGAGTCTGGAAGGAGAGTTTACAGTCTAGCCAGACACCTATGTATTTGTAGTTATCCACGTATTCTAAGTCAGAGCCGTCCAGAGTAGTGATGCTGGATGGGTGGGCAGGTGCGGGCAATGATCGGTTGAATAGCATGCATTTAGTTTTATTTGCATTTAAGAGCAGTTGGAGGCCACGGAAGGAGAGTTGAATGGCATTGAAGCTCGTCTGGAGGTTAGTTAACACAGTGTCCGAAGAAGTATACAGAATGGTGTTGCCTGCGTAGAGATGGATTAGAGAATCACCAGCAGCAAGAGCAAATCTCGGGCCAAGGATCCATGTTTTCTGCCAAACTCTCCCCAGCCATTGAAACTCAGACATGCCATCCTTCAGGGGAGGTCTAAAGTCAGTCCTAAGGGCTGTAGGAGCTGCATCATGTGTTGGTCTGTGCAATGTACCTTTTTTTCAATCCAAAATGATATGTGACTGACTGACAGATGTCTAAATGCAACAGTATTGCGATTGCCCCCTTAAGCTGAGGTTTATCCAGTCTAGAAAAATACATTAAAAAAAGCTCAATTGTGGCAGCGACTGGCTTGTTGTTGGCTTAAAATGAGATTACAGTCCCGTCTCAGTGATATTTGTTGTTCGTTTATCTGTTTACTTGTGATAAATGTTATTTCACTGCTCCCTGTTCCCGACTCTGTCTTTTAGAGTTACTGTCACTCATACAGAGGTAGGATACAGATGAAGGATCTTAATTTGATCATTCTGTGGCAGGAGAACTTCCCTGCAATATAGGACATTTGAGGTTTAAAAAGGCTTATGAATTTTGTACTTTCCACTTTGAAATGTCTGACTTTATTTTCCCTTGCGAGAAATTTAACAGCCCCTACAAAAATGTCCATTAATTATAATTCACATTTGTTGCAGGATTGTTTTCCTACTGTAGCAAACTGGCTCAAAATATGATTCTACATCTGTAATTCAGTCTGCATTGTAGACAGCTCTTCTCCTCCCTTAGGTCTGCATTTACTGTCATTCTGTCAGACAAGGGTTTAATCTAATCAAACCTTTACTGTGTTTCTACACCTTAGGTTATTCAAGTCTAGTTCTTGAACCGTAGGTGTGAGTAAGGATGACAAAAGGCAGAGAATTGTACCGTTTACAAGGAATTTATTCCATCACATGGTATTTTTGGGGGAAAGGGGCTGGACGGAACCAAAGCAAAGAAAGTAAATGTCAAAGCCCCCCCTCTTCTATCTAACCTGCCTGCCCACTACTTACCTAACCTACCCTCTCCTATCTAACCTGCCTGCCCACTACTTACCTAACCTACCCTCTCCTATCTAACCTGCCTGCCCACTACTTACCTAACCTACCCTCTCCTATCTAACCTGCCTGCCCACTACTTACCTAACCTACCCTCTCCTATCTAACCTGCCTGCCCACTACTTACCTAACCTACCCTCTCCTATCCTATCTAACCTGCCTGCCCACCTAGCTAACCTACCTCCTATCTAACCTGCCTGCCCACTACTTACCTAACCTACCCTCTCCTATCTAACCTGCCCACTACTTAGCTAACCTACCCTCTCCTATCTAACCTGCCTGCCCACTACTTAGCTAACCTACCCTCTCCTATCTAACCTGCCTGCCCACTACTTACCCTCTCCTATCTAACCTGCCTGCCCACCTACCTAACCTACCCTCTCCTATCTAACCTGCCTGCCCACTACTTACCTAAACCCTCTCCTATCTAACCTGCCTGCCCCTATACCTAACCCTCTCCTATCTAACCTGCCTGCCCACTACTTACCTAACCTACCCTCTCCTATCTAACCTGCCTGCCCACTACTTACCTAACCTACCCTCTCCTATCTAACCTGATGCCCACTACTTAGCTAACCTACCCTCTCCTATCTAACCTGCCTGCCCACTACTTACCTAACCTACCCTCTCCTATCTAACCTGCCTGCCCACTACTTACCTAACCTACCCTCTCCTATCTAACCTGCCTGCCCACTACTTACCTAACCTACCCTCTCCTATCTAACCTGCCTGCCCACTACTTAGCTAACCTACCCTCTCCTATCTAACCTGCCTGCCCACTACTTACCTAACCTACCCTCTCCTATCTAACCTGCCTGCCCACTACTTACCTAACCTACCCTCTCCTATCTAACCTGCCTGCCCACTACTTACCTAACCTACCCTCTCCTATCTAACCTGCCTGCCCACTACTTACCTAACCTACCCTCTCCTATCTAACCTGCCTGCCCACTACTTACCTAACCTACCCTCTCCTATCTAACCTGCCTGCCCACTACTTACCTAACCTACCCTCTCCTATCTAACCTGGATGCCCACTACTTACCTAACCTACCCTCTCCTATCTAACCTGGATGCCCACTACTTACCTAACCTACCCTCTCCTATCTAACCTGCCTGCCCACTACTTACCTAACCTACCCTCTCCTATCTAACCTGCCTGCCCACTACTTACCTAACCTACCCTCTCCTATCTAACCTGCCTGCCCACTACTTACCTAACCTACCCTCTCCTATCTAACCTGCCTGCCCACTACTTACCTAACCTACCCTCTCCTATCTAACCTGCCTGCCCACTACTTACCTAACCTACCCTCTCCTATCTAACCTGCCTGCCCACTACTTACCTAACCTACCCTCTCCTATCTAACCTGCCTGCCCACTACTTACCTAACCTACCCTCTCCTATCTAACCTGCCTGCCCACTACTTACCTAACCTACCCTCTCCTATCTAACCTGCCTGCCCACTACTTACCTAACCTACCCTCTCCTATCTAACCTGCCTGCCCACTACTTACCTAACCTACCCTCTCCTATCTAACCTGCCTGCCCACTACTTACCTAACCTACCCTCTCCTATCTAACCTGCCTGCCCACTACTTACCTAACCTACCCTCTCCTATCTAACCTGCCTGCCCACTACTTACCTAACCTACCCTCTCCTATCTAACCTGCCTGCCCACTACTTACCTAACCTACCCTCTCCTATCTAACCTGCCTGCCCACTACTTACCTAACCTACCCTCTCCTATCTAACCTGCCTGCCCACTACTTACCTAACCTACCCTCTCCTATCTAACCTGCCTGCCCACTACTTACCTAACCTACCCTCTCCTATCTAACCTGCCTGCCCACTACTTACCTAACCTACCCTCTCCTATCTAACCTGCCTGCCCACTACTTACCTAACTACTTACCTAATCCTACCCTCTCCTATCTAACCTGCCTGCCCACTACTTACCTAACCTACCCTCTCCTATCTAACCTGCCTGCCCACTACTTACCTAACCTACCCTCTCCTATCTAACCTGCCTGCCCACTACTTACCTAACCTACCCTCTCCTATCTAACCTGCCTGCCCACTACTTACCTAACCTACCCTCTCCTATCTAACCTGCCTGCCCACTACTTACCTAACCTACCCTCTCCTATCTAACCTGCCTGCCCACTACTTACCTAACCTACCCTCTCCTATCTAACCTGCCTGCCCACTACTTACCTAACCTACCCTCTCCTATCTAACCTGCCTGCCCACTACTTACCTAACCTACCCTCTCCTATCTAACCTGCCTGCCCACTACTTACCTAACCTACCCTCTCCTATCTTACCTGCCTGCCCACTACTTACCTAACCTACCCTCTCCTATCTTACCTGCCTGCCCACTACTTACCTAACCTACCCTCTCCTATCTTACCTGCCTGCCCACTACTTACCTAACCTACCCTCTCCTATCTAACCTGCCTGCCCACTACTTACCTAACCTACCCTCTCCTATCTTACCTGCCGAACCACTACTTACCTAATTTAGCACCACCTGGTGCACTAACCAAAATACAGGGGGTAGTTTCCAGAAAATATAGAAGGCACTCCCTAGGTGCCTTCCCCTTCCCCCCTGGGAACAAATGAAACAGGATAACAAACTATTTCACAAATCAAAACACTGCGTCCTATTGACACACAGACATAACCAATCATCTCTCTCACTCAACCAATACAGGACACACTAATCATCTCTCTCTGAGAACAACCAACACAGTATATCACCCTCAGCCATCACCCTCAGCCATCACCCTCAGCCATCAGCCTCAGCCATCAGCCTCAGCCATCAGCCTCAGCCATCAGCCTCAGCCATCACCCTCAGCCATCACCCTCAGCCATCAGCCTCAGCCATCAGCCTCAGCCATCAGCCATCAGCCTCAGCCATCACCCTCAGCCATCAGCCTCAGCCATCAGCCTCAGCCATCACCCTCAGCCATCACCCTCAGCCATCAGCCTCCGCTCAGCCATCAGCAATGCTCTTTCAGCAATGCTCTTTCTGCAATGCTCTCTCTTCTGAACAGAACACTGGCTTTTATATAGCTTCATAAGGAATGGGTAATTGGAGACAGCTGCGTCTTGACAAGGGGGCGGGGTCAGCTCTCCAATTAGCCATGGAGTCGACCAATCAGCTGCTTGAGGGATTTCAGGAAGCCATTTCCTGAAATACACACATGCAAATACACAAACGACAACACAAAAACTGGGGAACATAACAACTACATAGATAAGCCAAATGGCTCTGTCATGTTTGTTAGTCTATATATGCATGGGCACATCCCCATGCCTCTTCCTTTTAGTCAAACAACAACTTTTGTCAAATAAATATGGCCCTCAATGTAACAGAGGGCCAAGAGAACCCCAAAGGATCAATACTGGTAGTTAGTGTATGGGCACTCATAGGTAAAGGCCTGTTGAGGCCATACATCCTGACATAATCAAAGGTAACAGGTGGGTAAAAACATAACAGGTGGGTAAATGGAAAAAGATGAATGAAAGGACATTTTCTCCTAGTTGTCATTTAACACTGACATTAATCTTATGGAAAAAAAGACAAATGAATTTCACGTGAAGTGTTCCAAAAAATGTTTTCCATGTGATCCCGTGATCATATGTAAAGTTATTGTGATAACATGAATTTAAAATATGAAATTTCATGTTAAATTATGTGATTTTCCACATGTGAAATCACATGTTTACTATGTAAGGCTCGGTATGCCACATCCACAAATGTCACTTAATTTTTTATATATGCAGTGAATTAGTCCACAAATCCTGAAAAATAGGCTGCGATCAGCTGGATATAAATATATTTCAAGTGTATGCACTTGGGTATAATCAGGTAGGGGTGATGGGGTAGAGGGCGAGAACTGGATCCAGAGTAGAGGACCATTAACAAGCCATGCCCCATTCAAATTGCTCTTATAGTGGCCTGTATTACTGTGCCAGCACATTTAGCCAAACCCACCCCACCCCATTGATCCAGCACCATCGTGGCACCTCTAACATCATGGGTTGCGGTGGTGAAATAGTAATGTCCCAGCCCCCAAGAGGTGTGATTAGTGGGACAATGGATGGAGTCAGTGTCCTCTATAGAGAGTTGGAATTAATTGCATGGAATTAACGGAAAGACTAAAAAGCCAAACAGCTCTGACTTTATGGAAAAATACATCTGAAAGAGCACCTTTTACCTCTAAGCTTAAACGCTGTTCAGTTTGTTTCAGGGGTAAAATGAGAATAGTGAATAAGAGTGAATAAGTCTGATTGGGACAAAAAGCAGAGTGAGGTATTGAACTTGTTAAGGATAGGGGGCAGTATTTCCTCTTTGGATGAATTGCATGCCCATAGTGAACTGCATCAAAATCTGTCCTAAATTGCTAATATATGCATATTATTATTATTATTGGATAGAAAACACTCTGAAGCTTCTAAAACCATTTGAATTATGTCTGTGAGTATAATAGAACTCACAGGGCAGGCAATCTTCCAAACTAGTTTTGGAATCCTGAAAGTTGGGGCAACGTTGATGTCATCGCCCCCTCCCTTCCCAACAAGTTATGGATCTGGAAACACTTCCTATGTCTTCCACTAGATGTCCTCATTCAGTAGAAAGTGTACTACAGTGTCGCAAAAGATTCATGTGCTTGAAAGCGCGTATACGTTTGGCGTGCTTCCTCTATTCCCATCAGCCCGAGATGAACTAGGATTGCCCGGTTGGAATGCCATTTGTTTTGTACGTTTATAACATCCTGAAGATTGATTCTGCAATTAGTTTGACCAGTTTCGTCGACCTGTAATATGTAATTTGGAAGTTTTGATGCAAAATTATCCTGGACCAGAAGTCATTTTTTTGGGCATTTGAGCTGAAAGTGGTAGCAATTGCTGCTACATGGACACTAGAATTTAACATTATGACACAAAACGATTTATTGTTGAAGTAGGACTTCTTGTAGTACATTCTGATCGAAGGTAAGGGAATATTTATGTTGCAATTTTGTATTTCTGTTGACTCCAACATAGCGGAGAAATATTGTTACGTCTGAGCGCT
Source organism: Oncorhynchus gorbuscha (assembly GCF_021184085.1). Taxonomy (NCBI): domain Eukaryota; kingdom Metazoa; phylum Chordata; class Actinopteri; order Salmoniformes; family Salmonidae; genus Oncorhynchus; species Oncorhynchus gorbuscha. Next base: position 106,917,255 of record NC_060173.1, on the reverse strand, counting down.
GTCTCAGATTATTGCAATGTTAGGCTTTTTCCGTAATGTAAAAAAAAAAAAAATGTGACACAGGGGTTGCATTAATTACCAGTGTATCTTTTTAATTATATGTAGAACATGTATCTTTAGTCAAAGTTTATGATGAGTATTTCTGTTATCTGGCGTAGCTTTCTATAATTCCTCCGGACATTTTTGAGAATTTATGGATATTAAATGCATATTATCGAAACAAAACATAAATGTACTGTGTAACATGTCATATGACTGTCATCTGATGAAGATTTTCAAGAGGTTAGTGAATTATTTATTTTTTCAATCTTGCTTTTGTCATTTTATATTTTGTGGTATAAAATGGCTGCCTTTTGTCTTTGTACTGGATGTCATAAGGTGAATGCACCAATTTGTAAGTCGCTCTGGATAAGAGCGTCTGCTAAATGACTTAAATGTAATGTAATGTAAATGTTTTGGTGGTGGTCTAACATAAATATGTGCTGTGTTTTTGCCGTAAAACATTTAAAATACCTGACATACTGGGTAGATGAACAAGGTGTTTATCTTTCATTTGAGTTATTGGAATTGTTAATGTGTGGAGGTTAAATATTTCTAAGAATATTTTTGCATTCCCTGTGCCAACGGGGGGGTGTTCGCCGCAACAAAGACAAGTTCCCTTTTGTTCAAGAGAGAATCCATACCAACTAATATTTGGCAAAAAGCTTTCAACAGTATGGGAAAAGATGAGCTGCGAAATATGTGTTTAAAATCTGTATATAATTTACATATATATGATTTTCACAACATCAAAAATAAAGAAAACATCTCATCAAATTCTGCTGAACATCATGTAGCACCAGTTTCAACACAGAGAGCTCAATTCTCTCTGTCACCAGCATCAACAGAGTACACTTAGAGAGCTCACCTCTCTCTCTGTCACCAGCATCAACACAGAGAGCTCATCTCTCTCTCCGTCACCAGCATCAACACAGAGAGCTCATCTCTCTCTCCATCTCCAGCATCAACACAGAGAGCTCACCTCTCTCTCTGTCACCAGCATCAACACAGAGAGCTCATCTCTCTCTCCATCACCAGCATTAACATAGAGAGCTCACCTCTCTCTCTGTCACCAGTATCAACATAGAGAGCTCACCTCTCTCTCCATCAAGCCTGTTTTGATGAACTCTGATCCAATTGTTCTGACTCCCTGGAAAGTGGGGGTTGATTGCATTGATGAGAGATGAAAGAAGGAGAAAGAAGGAGAGGAATAGTGAAAGGCGATATACTCTCTGGCAGGTAGGAGTTGCCCCCCCCCATCTCTCTCAATGAACAGCTTAATTGGGAACCTGTCTTCTCCTGCCTGCCTCTGTGTATGAGACACACATGGCACAAAGGAGTCACTCGGAGACACGTGGAGTGCCCAGGGCTTAGAAAAAGACTTTCCTGTTGTTCTGTGCTCACTACCGCAGTGGCCCATTAGTAGGGAGAGTGTATGACGTCTGAAGCCTGTTAGAGCGACTCTTCGACAAACAACTTTCAGCAGCCTAGCAATTCTCAATTGTTATGAATATGTAGATGTTTCATATCATGTCCCACACACTTAGAAGAAATGGTTCCATAAGGGTTCTGTGGCTGTCCCCGAAAGAGAAACCTTTTTGGTACCAGGTAGTAACCTTTTGGAACCCAAAAGAGTTCTACCCGGAACCAAATAGGTTTCTTCAAAGGGTTCTCCTATGGGGACAGCCAAAGAACACTTTTAGGTTCTAGATAGTTTCTAAGAGTAGAGTGTTGCAGCACTGCAGCCAATGTACGTATTAATATGTTGTGTTATTCCTCCAGTTGGGTTCTGTTTATTAAGGTTGATTAAGTTCTCATGTACATGTGGTTCACAGTATGTATATATGTACATTAGCGGTCAGATGTGTGGACACGCCTTCTCATTCAAGGGTTTTTCTTTATTTGTACTCTTTTCTACATTGTAGAATAATAGTGAAGACATCAAAACTATGAAATAACACACAAAGTTCATTTGCGTTTGAGCCAATCAGTTGTGCTGTGACAAGGTAGGGGTGGTATACAGAAGATAGCCGTATTTGGTAAAAGACCAAGTCCATATTATGGCAAGAACAGCTCAAATAAGCAAAGATAAATGACAGTCCACCATTACTTTAAGACATGAAGGTCAGTCAATCCGGAACATTTCAAGAACTTTGAAAGTTTCTTCAAGTGCAGTCACAAAAACCATCAAGCGCTATGATGAAACTGGCTCTCATGAGGACCGCCACAGGAAAGGAAGACCCAGAGTTACCTCTGCTGCAGAGTACAAGTTCATTAGAGTTAACTGCACCTCAGATTGCAGCCCAAATAAATGCTTCACAGAGTTCAAGTAACACACATCTCAACATCAACTGTTCAGAGGAGACTGCGTGAATCAGGTCTTCATGGTCGAATTGCTACAAAGAAACCACTACTAAAGGACACTAATACTAATAAGAGACTTGCTTGGGCCAAAAAACACGAGCAATGGACATTAGACCGGTTGAAATCTGTCCTGTGGTCTGATATGTCTAAATTGGAGATTGTTTGGTTCCAACCGCTTTGTCTTTGTGAGACACTGTGCAGGTGAATGGATTATCTCTGCATGTGTAGTTTCCATCATGAAGCATGGAGGAGAAGTGTGATCGTGTGGGGGTAATTTGCTGATGACACTGTGATTTATTCAGAATTCAAGGCACATTTAACCAGCATGACTACCACCGCATTCTGCAACGATACTCTATCCCATCTGGTTTGCGCTTGGTGAGATTTGTTTTTCAACATGACAATGACCCAAAACACACCTCCAGGCTGTGTAAGGGCTATGTGAACGAGAAGGAGAGTGATGGAGTGCTGCGTCAGATGACCTGGCCTCAACCAAATTGAGATGGTTTGGGATGAGTTGGACGGCAGAGTGAAGAAAAAGCATTCAACAAGTGCACAGCATATGTGGGAACTCCTTCAAGACTGTTGGGAAAGAATTCCAGATGAAGCTGGTTGAGAGAATGCCAAGAGTGTGTAAAGCTGTCATCAAGGAAAAGGGTGGCTACTTTGAAGGATCTCAAATATAACATTTATTTTGATTAGTTTAGCATTTTTTTGGTTACTACATGATTCCATATGTGTTATTTCAGTTTTGATGTCTTCACTTCACTAGAAAAACCCTTGAGTGAGTAGGTGTGTCCAAACTTTTGACTGGTACTGTATATACAGTTGATGTCGAAGGTTTACGTACACCTTAGCCAAATACATTTTACTCCTAGTAAAAATTCCCAGTCTTAGGTCAGATAGGATCAACACTTTATTTTAAGAATGTGAAATGAAAGAATAATAGTAGAGAGAATGACTTATTTCAGCTTTTATTTCTTTCATCACATTCCCAGTGGGTCAGAAGTCTACATACACTCAATTAGTATTTGGCAGCATTGCCTTTAAATTGTTTAACTTGGGTCAAATGTTTCGGGTAGCCTTCCACAAGCTTCCCACAATAAGTTGGGTGAATTTTGGCCCATTCCTCCTGACAGAGCTGGTGTAACTGAGTCAGGTTTGTAGGCCTCCTTCCGTTCACACGCTTTTTCAGTTCTGCCCACAAATTGTGGTTCCAAGTCGCAGATGTTAAGTTTTCAAACAGAATCATTAAGATTCCTGACCTTGTTCCATTGATTAGAATTCTGAAACACAACTTGGAATAACCAGGGGCGCAACTTTGGTTTTAGAAGTAAGGGGGACATAACTTTTTTATTTTAATAAAATATTTTATCTGGTCGGATAAACACTCCAAACCGCTCACAATGTACTGTAGTTTAGGTTGCACTGGTCTCCGGTTGCCCTCTTAACCCACGTAGAGTAGGCCTGAGTAAGCAGGCTGTGCAGATCTCTCTGGGATAGGGACACCATGTGCTAAGAGTGTGAGAGCCCTTGTATGGGTTAGGGTTTTATTAAGGTCATGTTCAAAAGGTCTCCCCTCTCATGTGACATTAGGAGTCTGCAGAATGCACAGAACAAAGCAGCAAGGATTGTTTTAAGGTGGAGATATGGTTCTTCTGTTGTAGTCATGCACAATGCTCTTGGTTGGTCATCAATCAGCAAGATAATTGAAAAATACATGCTTATTTTCTTTTAGAATGTAGACCATTTAAAATGGCCAAACTCTATTCAACAGTATTCAGTTGGTAAGAGACATTCAGTAAAAACCAGGAATAGATTTCCAGCATCCATGTGTTATCCAGACAGAAGAGAGAAATAGGCTAAATGACATTTGAATTTAGATCAATACAAATTGTAATCATTTATCTGAGAAAACCAGAAACCTTTCAATATATAAATTCAAACAATACTTCAAAACCCATTTAAATATAATACATAGGAAAGTTGTGCTGGACTATGGTAGATGAAGAATCAATCTGTAAATCTCTGTAAATCCCCTCTGTAAATCCCCTATGTAAAATAATCTCTGTAAATCCCATATGTACAATAATCTCTGTAAATCCCCTATGTAAAATAATCTCTGTAAATCCCATATGAAAATAATCTCTGTAAATCCCCTCTGTAAATCGCCTATGTAAAATAATCTCTGCAAATCCCTTCTGTAAAATCATGTCTGTAAATCCCCTCTGTAAAATAATCTCTGTAAATCCCCTCTCTAAAATCATCTAGATAAATCCCCTATGTAAAATAATCTCTGTAAATCCCCTCTGTAAATCACCTATGTAAAATCATCTCTGTAAATCCCCTATGTAAAATAATCTCTGTAAATCCCCTATGTAAAATAATCTCTATAAATCCCTTCTGTAAAATAATGTCTGCAAATCCCCTATGTAAAATCATCTCTGTAAAATAATCTCTGTAAATCCCTTCTGTAAAATCATGTCTGTAAATCCCCTCTGTAAAATCATCTCTGTAAATCCCCTATGTAACATAATCTCTGTAAATCCCCTCTGTAAAATCATCTCTGTAAATCCCCTATGTAAAATAATCTCTGTAAATCCCCTCTGTAAATCCCCTATGTAAAATCATCTCTGTAAATCCCCTATGTAAAATAATATCTGTAAATCCCCTCTGTAAATCCCCTATGTAAAATCATCTTTGTAAATCCCCTCTGTAATATCATCTCTGTAAATCCCCTATGTAAAATAATATCTGTAAATTCCCTCTTTAAAATCATCTTTGTAAATCCCATATGTAAAATAATCTCTGTAAATCCCCTCTGTAAATCCCCTATGTAAAATAATCTCTGCAAATCCCTTCTGTAAAATCATGTCTGTAAATCCCTTCTGTAAAATAATCTCTGTAAATCCCCTCTGTAAAATCATCTCTATAAATCCCCTATGTAAAATGATCTCTGTAAATCGCCTCTGTAAATCACCTATGTAAAATCATCTCTGTATAATCCCATATGTAAAATAATCTCTGTAAATCCCCTATGTAAAATAATCTCTATAAATCCCCTCTGTAAAATAATGTCTGCAAATCCCCTCTGTAAAATCATCTCTGTAAATCCCCTATGTAAAATAATCTCTGTAAATTAATCTCTGTAAATCCCTTCTGTAAAATCATGTCTGTAAATCCCCTCTGTAAAATAATCTCTGTAAATCCCCTCTCTAAAATCATCTAGATAAATCCCCTATGTAAAATAATCTCTGTAAATCCCCTCTGTAAATCACCTATGTAAAATCATCTCTGTAAATCCCCTATGTAAAATAATCTCTGTAAATCCCCTATGTAAAATAATCTCTATAAATCCCTTCTGTAAAATAATGTCTGCAAATCCCCTATGTAAAATCATCTCTGTAAAATAATCTCTGTAAATCCCTTCTGTAAAATCATGTCTGTAAATCCCCTCTGTAAAATCATCTCTGTAAATCCCCTATGTAACATAATCTCTGTAAATCCCCTCTGTAAAATCATCTCTGTAAATCCCCTATGTAAAATAATCTCTGTAAATCCCCTCTGTAAATCCCCTATGTAAAATCATCTCTGTAAATCCCCTATGTAAAATAATATCTGTAAATCCCCTCTGTAAATCCCCTATGTAATATCATCTCTGTAAATCCCCTATGTAAAATAATATCTGTAAATTCCCTCTTTAAAATCATCTTTGTAAATCCCATATGTAAAATAATCTCTGTAAATCCCCTCTGTAAATCCCCTATGTAAAATAATCTCTGCAAATCCCTTCTGTAAAATCATGTCTGTAAATCCCTTCTGTAAAATAATCTCTGTAAATCCCCTCTGTAAAATCATCTCTATAAATCCCCTATGTAAAATGATCTCTGTAAATCGCCTCTGTAAATCACCTATGTAAAATCATCTCTGTATAATCCCATATGTAAAATAATCTCTGTAAATCCCCTATGTAAAATAATCTCTATAAATGCCCTCTGTAAAATAATGTCTGCAAATCCCCTCTGTAAAATCATCTCTGTAAATCCCCTATGTAAAATAATCTCTGTAAATTAATCTCTGTAAATCCCTTCTGTAAAATCATGTCTGTAAATCCCCTCTGTAAAATAATCTCTGTAAATCCCCTCTGTACATCCCCTATGTAAAATCATCTCTGTAAATCCCCTATGTAAAATAATATCTGTAAATCCCCTCTGTAAATCCCCTATGTAAAATCATCTTTGTAAATCCCCTCTGTAATATCATCTCTGTAAATCCCCTATGTAAAATAATATCTGTAAATTCCCTCTTTAAAATCATCTTTGTAAATCCCATATGTAAAATAATCTCTGTAAATCCCCTCTGTAAATCCCCTATGTAAAATAATCTCTGCAAATCCCTTCTGTAAAATCATGTCTGTAAATCCCTTCTGTAAAATAATCTCTGTAAATCCCCTCTGTAAAATCATCTCTATAAATCCCCTATGTAAAATGATCTCTGTAAATCGCCTCTGTAAATCACCTATGTAAAATCATCTCTGTATAATCCCATATGTAAAATAATCTCTGTAAATCCCCTATGTAAAATAATCTCTATAAATCCCCTCTGTAAAATAATGTCTGCAAATCCCCTCTGTAAAATCATCTCTGTAAATCCCCTATGTAAAATAATCTCTGTAAATTAATCTCTGTAAATCCCTTCTGTAAAATCATGTCTGTAAATCCCCTCTGTAAAATAATCTCTGTAAATCCCCTCTGTACATCCCCTATGTAAAATCATCTCTGTAAATCCCCTCTGTAAATCCCCTATGTAAAATAATCATTGTAAATCCCCTCTGTAAAATCATCTCTGTAAATCCCCTATGTAAAATAATATCTGTAAATCCCCCCTGTAAAATAATCTCTGTAAATCCCCTATGTAAAATAATCTCTGTAAATCCCCTCTGTAAATCCCCTATGTAAAATAATCTCTGTAAATCCCCTATGTAAAATCATCTCTGTAAATCCCCTATGTAAAATAATCTCTATAAATCCCCTCTGTAAAATAATGTCTGCAAATCCCCTCTGTAAAATCATCTCTGTAAATCCCCTATGTAAAATAATCTCTGTAAATTAATCTCTGTAAATCCCTTCTGTAAAATCATGTCTGTAAATCCCTTCTGTAAAATAATCTCTGTAAATCCCCTCTGTACATCCCCTATGTAAAATAATATCTGTAAATCCCCTATGTAAAATAATCATTGTAAATCCCCTCTGTAAAATCATCTCTGTAAATCCCCTATGTAAAATAATATCTGTAAATCCCCCCTGTAAAATAATCTCTGTAAATCCCCTATGTAAAATAATCTCTGTAAATCCCCTCTGTAAATCCCCTATGTAATATCATCTCTGTAAATCCCCTATGTAAAATAATCTCTGTAAATCCCCTCTGTAAATCCCCTATGTAAAATCATCTCTGTAAATCCCCTATGTAAAATCATCTCTGTAAATCCCCTATGTAAAATAATATCTGTAAATCCCCTCTGTAAAATAATCTCTGTAAATCCCCTAAGTAAAATAATCTCTGTAAATCCCCTCTGTAAAATAATCTCTGTAAATCCCCTCTGTAAAATAATCTCTGTAAATCCCCTATGTAAAATAATCTCTGTAAATCCCCTATGTAAAATAATCTCTGAAAATCCCCTCTGTAAATCCCCTCTGTAAAACCATCTCTGTAAATCCCCTCTGTAAAATAATCTCTGTAAATCCCATCTGTAAAATCATCTCTGCAAATCCCCTATGTAAAATAATCTCTGTAAATCCCCTATGTAAAATCATCTCTGTAAATACCCTCTGTAAAATAATCTCTGTAAATCCCCTATGTAAAATCATCTCTGTAAAATAATCTCTGTAAATCCCCTCTGTAAAATCATGTCTGTAAAACCCCTCTGTAAAATCATCTCTGTAAATCCCCTATGTAACATAATCTCTGTAAATCCACTCTGTAAAATCATCTCTGTAAATCCCCTATGTAAAATAATCTCTGTAAATCCCCGCTGTAAATCCACTCTGTAAAATCATCTCTGTAAATCCCCTATGTAAAATAATCTCTGTAAATCCCCGCTGTAAATCCCCCCTGTAAAATCATCTCTGTAAATCCCCTATGTAAAATAATCTCTGTAAATCCCCTCTGTAAAATAATCTCTGTAAATCCCCTAAGTAAAATAATCTCTGTAAATCCCCTCTGTAAAATAATCTCTGTAAATCCCCTCTGTAAAATAATCTCTGTAAATCCCCTATGTAAAATAATCTCTGTAAATCCCCTATGTAAAATAATCTCTGAAAATCCCCTCTGTAAATCCCCTCTGTAAAACCATCTCTGTAAATCCCCTCTGTAAAATAATCTCTGTAAATCCCATCTGTAAAATCATCTCTGCAAATCCCCTATGTAAAATAATCTCTGTAAATCCCCTATGTAAAATCATCTCTGTAAATACCCTCTGTAAAATAATCTCTGTAAATCCCCTATGTAAAATCATCTCTGTAAAATAATCTCTGTAAATCCCCTCTGTAAAATCATGTCTGTAAATCCCCTCTGTAAAATCATCTCTGTAAATCCCCTATGTAACATAATCTCTGTAAATCCACTCTGTAAAATCATCTCTGTAAATCCCCTATGTAAAATAATCTCTGTAAATCCCCGCTGTAAATCCACTCTGTAAAATCATCTCTGTAAATCCCCTATGTAAAATAATCTCTGTAAATCCCCGCTGTAAATCCCCCCTGTAAAATCATCTCTGTAAATCCCCTATGTAAAATAATCTCTGTAAATCCCCTCTGTAAATCCCCTATGTAAAATCATCTTTGTAAATCCCCTCTGTAAAATAATATCTGTAAATTCCCTCTTTAAAATCATTTCTGTAAATCCCCTATGTAAAATCATCTCTGTAAATCCCATATGTAAAATAATCTCTGTAAATCCCCTATGTAAAATAATCTCTGCAAATCCCTTCTGTAAAATCATGTCTGTAAATCCCTTCTGTAAAATAATCTCTGTAAATCCCCTCTGTAAAATCATCTCTATAAATCCCCTATGTAAAATGATCTCTGTAAATCGCCTCTGTAAATCACCTATGTAAAATCATCTCTGTATATCCCATATGTAAAATTATCTCTGTAAATCCCCTATGTAAAATAATCTCTGTAAATCCCCTATGTAAAATAATCTCTATAAATCCCCTCTGTAAAATAATGTCTGCAAATCCCCTCTGTAAAATCATCTCTGTAAATCCCCTATGTAAAATAATCTCTGTAAATTAATCTCTGTAAATCCCTTCTGTAAAATCATGTCTTTAAGTCCCCTCTGTAAAATAATCATCTCTGTAAATCCCCTCTGTACATCCCCTATGTAAAATCATCTCTGTAAATCCCCTATGTAAAATAATATCTGTAAATCCCCTCTGTAAATCCCCTCTGTAAAATCCCCTCTGTACATCCCCTATGTAAAATCATCTCTGTAAATCCCCTATGTAAAATAATATCTGTAAATCCCCTCTGTAAATCCCCTCTGTAAAATCATCTCTGTAAATCCCCTCTGTAAAATAATCTCTGTAAATCCCCTATGTAAAATCATCTCTGTCAATCCCCCCTGTAAAATCATCTCTGTAAATCCCCTCTGTAAATCCCCTATGTAAAATCATCTTTGTAAATCCCCTCTGTAAAATCATCTCTGTAAATCCCCTATGTAAAATAATATCTGTAAATTCCCTCTTTAAAATCATTTCTGTAAATCCCCTATGTAAAATCATCTCTGTAAATCCCATATGTAAAATAATCTCTGTAAATCCCCTCTGTAAATCCCCTATGTAAAATAATCTCTGCAAATCCCTTCTGTAAAATCATGTCTGTAAATCCCTTCTGTAAAAAAATCCCCTCTGTAAAATCATCTCTATAAATCCCCTATGTAAAATGATCTCTGTAAATCGCCTCTGTAAATCACCTATGTAAATCATCTCTGTAAATATCCCATATGTAAAATTATCTCTGTAAATCCCCTATGTAAAATAATCTCTGTAAATCCCCTATGTAAAATAATCTCTATAAATCCCCTCTGTAAAATAATGTCTGCAAATCCCCTCTGTAAAATCATCTCTGTAAATCCCCTATGTAAAATAATCTCTGTAAATTAATCTCTGTAAATCCCTTCTGTAAAATCATGTCTGTAAATCCCCTCTGTAAAATAATCTCTGTAAATCCCCTCTGTACATCCCCTATGTAAAATCATCTCTGTAAATCCCCTATGTAAAATAATATCTGTAAATCCCCTATGTAAAATAATCATTGTATATCCCCTCTGTAAAATCATCTCTGTAAATCCCCTATGTAAAATAATATCTGTAAATCCCCCCTGTAAAATCATCTCTGTAAATCCCCTATGTAAAATAATCTCTGTAAATCCCTCTGTAAATCCCCTATGTAATATCATCTCTGTAAATCCCCTATGTAAAATAATCTCTGTAAATCCCTCTGTAAATCCCCTATGTAAAATCATCTCTGTAAATCCCCTATGTAAAATCATCTCTGTAAATCCCCTATGTAAAATCATCTCTGTAAATCCCCTATGTAAAATAATATCTGTAAATCCCCTATGTAAAATAATCTTTGTAAATCCCCTCTGTAAAATCATCTCTGTAAATCCCCTCTGTAAAATAATCTCTGTAAATCCCCTATGTAAAATAATCTCTGTAAATCCCCTATGTAAAATAATCTCTGTAAATACCCTCTGTAAAATAATCTCTGTAAATCCCCTATGTAAAATAATCTCTGTAAATCCCCTCTGTAAATCCCCTCTGTAAAATCATCTCAGTAAATCCCCTATGTAAAATAATCTCTGTAAATCCCTCTGTAAATCACCTATGTAAAATCATCTCTGTATATCCCATATGTAAAATAATCTCTGTAAATCCCCTATGTAAAATAATCTCTGTAAATCCCCTATGTAAAATAATCGCTATAAATCCCTTCTGTAAAATAATGTCTGCAAATCCCCTCTGTAAAATAATCTCTGTAAATCCCCTATGTAAAATCATCTCTGTAAATGCCCTCTGTAAATCCCCTATGGAAAATCATCTCTGTAAATCCCCTATGTAAAATAATATCTGTAAATCCCCTCTGTAAAATAATCTCTGTAAATCCCCTATGTAAAATAATCTCTGTAAATCCCCTCTGTAAATCCCATATGTAAAATTATCTCTGTAAATCCCCTATGTAAAATAATCTCTGTAAATCCCCTCTGTAAATCCCCTCTGTAAAATCATGTCTGTAAATCCCCTCTGTAAAATCATCTCTGTAATTCCCCTATGTAACATAATCTCTGTAAATCCCATCTGTAAAATAATCTCTGTAAATCCCCTCTGTAAATCCTCTCTATAAATCCCCTATGTAAAATGATCTCTGTAAATCGCCTCTGTAAATCACCTATGTAAAATCATCTCTGTATATCCCATATGTAAAATTATCTCTGTAAATCCCCTATGTAAAATAATCTCTGTAAATCCCCTATGTAAAATAATCTCTATAAATCCCCTCTGTAAAATAATGTCTGCAAATCCCCTCTGTAAAATCATCTCTGTAAATCCCCTATGTAAAATAATCTCTGTAAATTAATCTCTGTAAATCCCTTCTGTAAAATCATGTCTTTAAGTCCCCTCTGTAAAATAATCATCTCTGTAAATCCCCTCTGTACATCCCCTATGTAAAATCATCTCTGTAAATCCCCTATGTAAAATAATATCTGTAAATCCCCTCTGTAAATCCCCTCTGTAAAATCCCCTCTGTACATCCCCTATGTAAAATCATCTCTGTAAATCCCCTATGTAAAATAATATCTGTAAATCCCCTCTGTAAATCCCCTCTGTAAAATCATCTCTGTAAATCCCCTCTGTAAAATAATCTCTGTAAATCCCCTATGTAAAATCATCTCTGTAAATCCCCCCTGTAAAATCATCTCTGTAAATCCCCTCTGTAAATCCCCTATGTAAAATCATCTTTGTAAATCCCCTCTGTAAAATCATCTCTGTAAATCCCCTATGTAAAATAATATCTGTAAATTCCCTCTTTAAAATCATTTCTGTAAATCCCCTATGTAAAATCATCTCTGTAAATCCCATATGTAAAATAATCTCTGTAAATCCCCTCTGTAAATCCCCTATGTAAAATAATCTCTGCAAATCCCTTCTGTAAAATCATGTCTGTAAATCCCTTCTGTAAAAAAATCCCCTCTGTAAAATCATCTCTATAAATCCCCTATGTAAAATGATCTCTGTAAATCGCCTCTGTAAATCACCTATGTAAAATCATCTCTGTATATCCCATATGTAAAATTATCTCTGTAAATCCCCTATGTAAAATAATCTCTGTAAATCCCCTATGTAAAATAATCTCTATAAATCCCCTCTGTAAAATAATGTCTGCAAATCCCCTCTGTAAAATCATCTCTGTAAATCCCCTATGTAAAATAATCTCTGTAAATTAATCTCTGTAAATCCCTTCTGTAAAATCATGTCTGTAAATCCCCTCTGTAAAATAATCTCTGTAAATCCCCTCTGTACATCCCCTATGTAAAATCATCTCTGTAAATCCCCTATGTAAAATAATATCTGTAAATCCCCTATGTAAAATAATCATTGTATATCCCCTCTGTAAAATCATCTCTGTAAATCCCCTATGTAAAATAATATCTGTAAATCCCCCCTGTAAAATCATCTCTGTAAATCCCCTATGTAAAATAATCTCTGTAAATCCCCTCTGTAAATCCCCTATGTAATATCATCTCTGTAAATCCCCTATGTAAAATAATCTCTGTAAATCCCCTCTGTAAATCCCCTATGTAAAATCATCTCTGTAAATCCCCTATGTAAAATCATCTCTGTAAATCCCCTATGTAAAATCATCTCTGTAAATCCCCTATGTAAAATAATATCTGTAAATCCCCTATGTAAAATAATCTTTGTAAATCCCCTCTGTAAAATCATCTCTGTAAATCCCCTCTGTAAAATAATCTCTGTAAATCCCCTATGTAAAATAATCTCTGTAAATCCCCTATGTAAAATAATCTCTGTAAATACCCTCTGTAAAATAATCTCTGTAAATCCCCTATGTAAAATAATCTCTGTAAATCCCCTCTGTAAATCCCCTCTGTAAAATCATCTCAGTAAATCCCCTATGTAAAATAATCTCTGTAAATCCCCTCTGTAAATCACCTATGTAAAATCATCTCTGTATATCCCATATGTAAAATAATCTCTGTAAATCCCCTATGTAAAATAATCTCTGTAAATCCCCTATGTAAAATAATCGCTATAAATCCCTTCTGTAAAATAATGTCTGCAAATCCCCTCTGTAAAATCATCTCTGTAAATCCCCTATGTAAAATCATCTCTGTAAATGCCCTCTGTAAATCCCCTATGGAAAATCATCTCTGTAAATCCCCTATGTAAAATAATATCTGTAAATCCCCTCTGTAAAATAATCTCTGTAAATCCCCTATGTAAAATAATCTCTGTAAATCCCCTCTGTAAATCCCATATGTAAAATTATCTCTGTAAATCCCCTATGTAAAATAATCTCTGTAAATCCCCTCTGTAAATCCCCTCTGTAAAATCATGTCTGTAAATCCCCTCTGTAAAATCATCTCTGTAATTCCCCTATGTAACATAATCTCTGTAAATCCCATCTGTAAAATAATCTCTGTAAATCCCCTCTGTAAATCCTCTCTGTAAAATCATGTCTGTAAATCCCCTCTGTAAAATCATCTCTGTAAATCCCCTATGTAAAATAATCTCTGTAAATCCCCTCTGTAAATCCCATATGTAAAATTATCTCTGTAAATCCCCTATGTAAAATAATCTCTGTAAATCCCCTCTGTAAATCCCCTCTGTAAAATCATGTCTGTAAATCCCCTCTGTAAAATCATCTCTGTAAATCCCCTATGTAACATAATCTCTGTAAATCCCATCTGTAAAATAATCTCTGTAAATCCCCTCTGTAAATCCCCTCTGTAAAATTATCTCTGTAAATCCCCTCTGTAAAATAATATTTGTAAATCCCCTCTGTAAAATCATCTCTGTAAATCCCCTATGTAAAATAATCTCTGTAAATCCGCTATGTAAAATAATCTCTGTAAATCCCCTATGTAAAATAATCTCTGCAAGTCACCTCTGTGAGTCCCCTCTATAAAATAATCTCTGTAAATCTCCTCTGTAAAATCATCTTTTACTTCTCAACGCTGTGTCAATGTGATCTCCTCCCTATTATTTTCCTTCTTAGCCAAACACCAGTTGAAAAGATGATATCCTTATTCAGTTTTTTCCTTCCCTCCGTCCCACACAGTCAGTCTAATTAGGAGACGGCCACTGTGTTAAATTGGTGTTAGTTCAATCTGTGAAACTTCAAAAAGACGACACAGCGCTTCCCCGATTTGATGTGCCTAAATTAAAATTGGAGGGAAGCCCTCACTAGAGCAATTAAAATCTTAATTATTCATCTCGTCGATCACCATTTGTAAGACCCAGCTGACCCTCAACCATGTCTGTCTGCAGTCTCCAGATGGACATGGCTCAGAAAGCACATGAAGAAACTCCTGCCAACTTCTGACAAGACGATAAGACAGTTTATTTAAGTGTGAGGGAGTGTGTTTGTGTGAGTGTATTGTTGTATTTACGAAGGATGTGTGGGCTTGATGCTTTATTGCTCTAAGAGTATTTATACATAAAGTACATACAACTCGCTATATAGCCTGTGGTCCTTTCAGCTTAGCCAATCAACAGCCAGTGTGCTTCGCTCCGTTGCTCCTGAAAGCTGCTAAGAGTTCTATGATGGCAGCCCATTATAAACTATTTATCTTCGTCTTCTAAGATGTCTTCCCAGCTAGATGCCATGTAACATAATACTCTGCCCTTGACCTCAAACAAACACTTCACAACAAATAGCCTAACTCCAAGTAACTCCAGAAGGAAGGACATTTATTTGATGGATTATTGAATGGAGAGAACATAAGGTACGGTAGAGAGTAACAAGATTTTCGATGCATACTTTGACAAAGGAGCATCTTGAGAAATGTATAACTGTGAAGAAGGGATGCTGGTATTCTGTACATTTTCTCTTCACATACAAAGAAGGCCTTTAGAGTCATGAAGTTCTATTTTACAGAAACACATGTAACCGGTGTGAAATGGCTAGCTAGGTAGCAGGGTGCGCGCTAATAGCATTTCAATCGATAATGTCACTTGCTCTAAGACCTTGAAGTAGTTGTTTCCCTTGCTCTGCAAGGGCCTTGGCTTTTGTGGAGCGATGGGTAGCGATGCATCGAGGGTGTCAGTTGTTGATGTGTGCAGAGGGTCCCTGGTTCGAGCGCAGGTTGGGGCGAGGAGAGGGATGGAAGGAAAACTGTTACTCACATATAGACAGTGAGTGACCGAGTAAAGGAACAATAACACATATTTTTAGCTCAAAGATATGCCGGGGTTTCCTGTCATCTTCTTAATCACCCAACTCTGATTGACAGAAACCTTTAGATTGTCCACCAAGAAATGGCCACCCATGAAAACATTTGAAACCAGTGTTAGGTTCTTATTTTTCAGAGTAAATAACCCACGGACACTAGAGAAGCTTTAACCAAGTTGAATTCTTCCCAAAGGTTCTTTACAGCGTAACAACCCAAACCATTATTACTCCCTTCAGGTGACCTGTCCTCACCTCCTGACCTCAACCCCTCCTTCACCTAATCCACAGATGTCCATGTGTCTCCCCTGTATCAACACGGTGCTGTCCTCACCTCCTGACCTCAACCCCTCCTTCACCTAATCCACAGATGTCCATGTGTCTCCCCTGTATCAACACGGTGCTGTCCTCACCTCCTGACCTCAACCCCTCCTTCACCTAATCCACAGATGTCCATGTGTCTCCCCTGTATCAACACATCACTGTTCTCACCTCCTGACCTCAACCCCTCCTTCACCTAATCCACAGATGTCCATCTGTCTCCCCTGTATCAACACAGTGCTGTCCTCACCTCCTGACCTCAACCCCTCCTTCACCTAATCCACAGATGTCCATGTGTCTCCCCTGTATCAACACGGTGCTGTCCTCACCTCCTGACCTCAACCCCTCCTTCACCTAATCCACAGATGTCCATGTGTCTCAACACATCCCTGTATCTAATCCACAGACATCCCCTGTATCAACACTGCTGTCCTCACCTCCTGACCTCAACCCCTCCTTCACCTAATCCACAGATGTCCATGTGTCTCCCCTGTATCAACACATCACTGTTTCTCACCCTCCTCACCTAATCCACAGATGTCCATTGTCTCCCCTAATCCACAGATGTCCATCTGTCTCCCCTCCTTATCAACACAGATGTCCTGTCCTCACCTCTGTTCTGACCTCAACCCCTCCTTCACCTAATCCACAGATGTCCATCTGTCTCCCTGTATCAACACAGTGCTGTCCTCACCTCCTGACCTCAACCCCTCCTTCACCTAATCCACAGATGTCCATGTGTCTCCCCTGTATCATGTGTCTCCCCTGTATCAACACATCACTGTTCTCACCTCCTGACCTCAACCCCTCCTTCACCTAATCCACAGATGTCCATGTGTCTCCCCTGTATCAACACATCACTGTTCTCACCTCCTGACCTCAACCCCTCCTTCCCCTAATCCACAGATGTCCATCTGTCTCCCCTGTATCAACACAGTGCTGTCCTCACCTCCTGACCTCAACCCCTCCTTCACCTAATCCACAGATGTCCATGTGTCTCCCCTGTATCAACATGGTGCTGTCCTCACCTCCTGACCTCAACCCCTCCTTCACCTAATCCACAGATGTCCATGTGTCTCCCCTGTATCAACACATCACTGTTCTCACCTCCTGACCTCAACCCCTCCTTCACCTAATCCACAGATGTCCATGTGTCTCCCCTGTATCAACACATCACTGTTCTCACCTCCTGACCTCAACCCCTCCTTCATATAATCCACAGATGTCCATCTGTCTCCCCTGTATCAACACATCACTGTTCTCACCTCCTGACCTCAACCCCTCCTTCATATAATCCACAGATGTCCATCTGTCTCCCCTGTATCAACACATCACTGTTCTCACCTCCTGACCTCAACCCCTCCTTCACCTAATCCACAGATGTCCACGTGTCTCCCCTGTATCAAACATCACTGCTCTGCTCCCTCCTTCCCTAATCCACAGATTCCATGTGTCAGCTATCAACTGTCCTTCTCACCTCCAGACCTCAACTCCTTCACTAATCCACAGATGTCCATTGTCATTCTATCAATCATTTATTTAATATCTCAATGTTCAAAATGTCCAAACCTGTATCAATAGTCCCTCACCTCCTGAACAACCCTCCATCACCTAATAATCCACAGATTCCATGTGTCTCCCCTGTATCAACACTTGCTGAAATGACTCCTGACCTCAAATTCATAAACAATGATAATCAAAACAAAGTCAAAAACACTAAACAGAGTCCATCTGATTATCAAAATCATGAATTAAACAAAAACACTAAACAGATGTCCACGTGATTATAAAACATGAATTAAAACACTAAACAGAGAATTATAAAACATGAATTAAAACATTATTTAATATTATAAATGTTCATGAATTAAACAAAAACACTAAACAGAGGATTATAAAACATGAATCCTAATGTAAACAAAAACACTAAACTTGGAGGATTATAAAACATGAATTAAACAAAAACACTAAACAGAGGATTATTATAAAAACTAAATGAATTATAAACATGAAAAAACACTAAACAGAGGATTATAAAACATGAATTAAACAAAAACACTAAACAGAGGATTATAAAACATGAATTAAAACACTAAACGGAGGATTATAAAACATGAATTAAAACACTAAACAGAGGATTATAAAACATGAATTAAACAAAAACACTAAACAGAGGATTATAAAACATGAATGAAAAAACACTAAACAGAGGATTATAAAACATGAATAAAAAAAACATAACAGATGATTATAAAACATGAATGAAAAAACACTAAACAGAGGATTATAAAACATGAATGAAAAAACATAACAGATGATTATAAAACATGAATGAAAAAACACTAAACAGAGGATTATAAAACATGAATGAAAAAACACTAAACAGAGGATTATAAAACATGAATTAAACAAAAACACTAAACAGAGGATTATAAAACATGAATTAAACAAAAACACTAAACAGAGGATTATAAAACATGAATTAAACAAAAACACTAAACAGAGGATTATAAAACATGAATTAAACAAAAACACTAAACAGAGGATTATAAAACATGAATTAAACAAAAACACTAAACAGAGGATTATAAAACATGAATTAAACAAAAACACTAAACAGAGGATTATAAAACATGAATGAAAAAACACTAAACAGAGGATTATAAAACATGAATTAAACAAACAAACAAATGAACAGTCACCGGGAGGTGTACAAATTCAGAGACTTATGGCCTCCGAACTATGATCACATGAGCTGAATCTGCGATTTCGTTCAATGGCGGATGGAGCAGCTTTTAGTTTCTCCACTTTCCCCTTCTGTTCCTAAGAGAGTAAAAAAAACATAAAACATAACAGTATTAACAATGTGATAAGTGATGCATATTTATATATGCATGAAAACCAAAGTCTGAAACCATGACAACTCCCACTCTCTCTTCACCTGACTTTACGCCTCCAGGATCATTTTCTGCGGTGTTCCACAAAAATGAAAGCTCTCAAAAGCTCCCTCATTGTCAGGTTTTGGCCAGGGTTGTTCCGGTTTTTGGTCACTTTTGTTTTGACCTTTTGTTTTCCCTTGATCCCCATTATTATTTGCACCTGTGTCTCGTTTCCCCTGATTGTATTTAAACCCTTAGTTTTCCTCAGTTCTTTGCTCTGTGTTTGTATGTTAGCACCCAGCCCTAGTATTCTGTGAACTCTTGTTGATCCCGGTGGACTCTCTTGTGGAATTCTGTTTTTTGTTCTTGTTTATTTATTTTTGAGTATCTTTTGAGGCTTTTTATGCTATACCTACCACCTTGTGGATTTACCTTTTTGTCTTGGAGGATTACCTTTGTTTTTGTGGAATTCCTTTTGAGGTTGTGGAGTTACATGTTTTCCTGAAGGACTTCACTTTTTACTTCATTAAATACACCGTCTCAAGTACTGCTGTTTCTGCCTCATCTTCTGGGTTCTGCCGACTATTCGTGGCTCAGTTGGTTAAGTGACTGTTTCTCACTCCGGAAACCCGGGTTCGTAACCGGGTCCTGACACTCATGCTTTCACCCAGTCTTCCCCTTTAGGCCCCAGGTTCCGAGAGGTGTTCCCAAAGCATGTCATTTTCACTTTGTTCCCCATCTTCTCCATTTTACCTGATAGGCACGTCACCTGATATGCAAGTGCATATCCCTAATCCACATTACATCCTCTTGAGGGAACTCAGCACTGTATCTGCTTTCACATCAATGCCTTTAACATTTTGTTCACAGTACAATTACCCCTCTATCCTCTATCATATGATGCATTAATCCATAAAGCAGCTACACCCCAATCCAAATATGATGTTTATAGTAGCTCCCAGTCAACCCATCTGTATGTTTTACAGTGGCCTCGAGTCTGTCTCTCGCTCCTCTTCCTGTGTCTTGGTGTCTTCACTCACCCATTATGCAGTTGGACCTCACACCATGTGAAAACTACCCCCACGGAGAGACATGACGATCTTCGCCGCTGCAGGTACTGTACGGAGTAGTGTCTCTTAAACCAATGCCGTACAAAACTCTATCCAACTGTACAAAACTCTATCCAACTGTACAAAACTCTATCCAACTGTACAAAACTCTTTCCAACCGTACAAAACTCTATCCAACTGTACAAAACTCTAATCAACCGTACAAAACTCTATCCAACTGTACAAAACTCTATCCAACTGTACAAAACTCTTTCCAACCGTACAAAACTCTATCCAACCATACAAAACTCCATCCAACTGTACAAAACTCTTTCCAACCGTACAAAGCTCTATCCAACCGTACAAAACTCTGAGTCACATGTTTCTTAATCACACTCTGCAGGAGATGTGATGCTATTATCACAGCAGACTTCCCTTCTGGTGATGTGGCCAGAAGGGAAGTCTATATACAGGAATATACAGGAATCAGTTGCTATCCTTTCAAGTATGATGCCTTCTGTGACAAACTCATTACTGAAAGTTGACAATAGTGTCTGAAATGACAACACTATCTCTGCTACTTTCACCATGATCTGGGTACGTGTAATGTTCAATTAAATCCCCATAGTGTGTACAGTTAGCTGCTCTCCCTCTTCTATAAGCATCTCCTGTAACAATATACAGTCTCCGGGAATGATACTCCTATCATTACATCTAACCCCTAACACACAGTATTCCTAATGCACTTTCTACATTTACAAACCTACTAACACATTCTCAAATCAGTTAGTCAATATACATCATTCCCTCCTCTGGAACCATGAGCACCCTCATGTTCCACCAAACCTTCCACCATGTTTAATAACTCAGCACCACTGAATAAGCACTGACTGATCTCAGTGCTTCCTTTGAGTCTAGGGCTCTAATTCCAGTTTATCAACTTAGCACACATCACCCCTGTTAGAACATACATTTATAAACCACCTCTTATTGCCGGTCATAACTCTTCTCATTACACCCCCCTTTTGTCCCTGTTTTCCTGTCGTTAGTGGCCTGGTAAAGGAAGATCAGTATCTCAATGCATTCTTAGTTTAAATAGTTAGCAGGGCGTAACCCCGCCCCCCTTTCCGTCCCCCGGAACTTATCATTCTGGTGTGTCGTCTTCAGATATCGTTTACTGTTCTTTTTCCCAACAAGACATGTAACTTTTGCCTGTCACATTTCGTGGCCCTTGATAATGTCCCGATTTTAATATCCAAGTAGATACTTCCGTTTCTCCCACGTACACAAGTCTCTCACCTGAGCTTGTTCTCTGTCTCCCCTCTCACTCCACAAGTGCTCTCAGCACCCCGGCCCTGGTCTCACTCCACACGTGCTCTCAGCACTCCGGCCCTGGTCTCACTCCACACGTGCTCTCAGCACTCCGGCCCTGGTCTCACTCCACACGTGCTCTCAGCACTCCGGCCCTGGTCTCACTCCACACGTGCTCTCAGCACTCCGGCCCTGGTCTCACTCCACATGTGCTCTCAGCACTCCGGCCCTGGTCTCACTCCACACGTGATCTCAGCACTCCGGCCCTGGTCTCACTCCACACGTGCTCTCAGCACTCCGGCCCTGGTCTCACCCCACACGTGCTCTCAGCACTCCGGCCCGGTCTCACCCCACACGTGCTCTCAGTACTCCGGCCCTGGTCTCACTCCACACGTGCTCTCAGCACTCCGGCCCTGGTCTCACTCCACACGTGCTCTCAGCACTCCGGCCCTGGTCTCACTCCACACGTGCTCTCAGCACTCCGGCCCTGGTCTCACTCCACACGTGCTCTCAGCACTCCGGCCCTGGTCTCACTCCACACGTGCTCTCAGCACTCCGGCCCTGGTCTCACTCCACACGTGCTCTCAGCACTCCGGCCCTGGTCTCACTCCACACGTGCTCTCAGCACTCCGGCCCTGGTCTCACTCCACACGTGCTCTCAGCACTCCGGCCCTGGTCTCACTCCACACGTGCTCTCAGCACTCCAGCCCGGTCTCACTCCACACGTGCTCTCAGCACACACAGAGAATAAATAATTACCCACAACATTAGGTGGGAAAAGGGCTGCCTAAGTATGATTCCCAATCAGAGACAATGATAGACAGCTGCCTCTGATTGGGAACCACACTCGGCCAAAAACAAAGAAATAGACAACATAGAATGCCCACCCAAATCAGAGGCACCTAAATACTCCCGACGGTGTTCATGGTATTTTATATTCCTAAACTCCCTTCTGTAATACACACCTTTTATTCACTATTATCTAAGATAGCACTACACACTTCCCCAGATAACAATGAATTGGACAAAGCACTTAATACCTTGTATTAAAACCGATACCATAAATCTCTGTGAATCTATTACTGGAGAAGGCAGATTTCTTAATGTCTTTCTGCCGTATCTCCTCCAATATCACCAAAAATGATTCACACTTGTCTTCCTATTTCCGCATAATCTGCCATAGATCATCACCCCAACAGGGCACACAACTAACCTTCCATTCACACACACACTTTTATGGCCAATACAACTAGGCTCTCACCCCGTTATAGCTAAGCAGGGAAACAACCCCGCTGGTATTTACCCCCTAGGACTCACCCTTCGCAGGTTCCAGCCTGCGCGGTCTTACCTTCTGGGACTCACCCTATATTAATAGTAATCACAGGTATTAATCCACTGGGATTTACTATTGTCTTTATAGTACGAGTAGGAACCAACCTACTAGGGATTTACCCCCTAGCACTTTCCCTACAGGTACCAGTCGGTATGAGTTTACCTTCCGGGCCTTACCATTTACTATAAAGCTACGACCGGTCGTTACACAATGGGCTTATGTAATTAAACTCGGGCTCTCCAGGTCCGTATCCCATAATTAGTTCAGCCAACGATTCTCATCTCCCCAAGATGTCAAAATGAGTGGAAACAGATCTGGGAACTGGCCTACCTTGTTTGTTGTGCCGGCTCCTGTTCCACTGATCTGGACTCTATGGTTTGACTACAAATCATGGTGAACTCTGCTCGCAGCACCCCCTGTTCGGTTCTTATTTTTCAGGGTAAATAATCCACGGACACTAGAGAAACTTTAACCAAGTTTAATTCTTCCCAAAGGTTCTGTACAGCTGTAATCAGACAACCCAACATTTGTCCCATCCAGATATCAGACAACCCAACATTTGTCCCATCCAGATATTTATATCCAACTTAAGACACTCCTCCTTCTCTCCAATCCTTCTTATGGTTTAACAGGAAAAGAGTAACAAGATCCAAAACCCTTATTACTCCCTTCACCTGTCCTCACCTCCTGACCTCAACCCCTCCTTCATCTAATCCACAGATGTCCATGTGTCTCCCCTGTATCAACACATCGCTGTTCTCACCACCTGACCTCACACCCATCCTTCATCTAATCCACAGATGTCCATCTGTCTCCCCTGTATCAACACAGTGCTCTGCTCCCGTCCCCCAACACATTCCACAGCTATCTGTCCTTCTACAGAGAACCCTTCACTTTCTCCTTTCATTCTATCAATCATTTATTTAATATCTCAATGTTCAAAATGTCAAACCCAACACCAGCGAGACAAGCATGTAACATGTAGCCTATGTGGCCTATAGATCTCATCTGGACCCTAACCATCTTCCAGTCTTCAGTAGGTGAGTTTGCCAAAGTACTGTACTGGTACTAGAGTAACACTTGTACTAGCGTTAATTCATATCCTAAAACCACTTGAATCAACAAATGTAAGAAGTGTCCTGGTCAGTCGTTTATGATACTGTAAGGTGAGGTGTCTGGATTCAAGGGTCTGTCTGGTCTCTGTGTCCGTCTGGTCTCGGTGTCTGTCTGGACCTGCCTGGTCGATGTGAGTTAAAAACATTTATGAAGTCATTGACAGCTTTCGAAACAGCCTTCACATTTACAGACAACAGAAGACTAAGATGACATATCACTATTGGGAGCACATCAGAGTTGCTGAACATTGTTCTATTGTACTATTTTCTAGTAAAAGCCTGGTGGCTCAGGGAATTCTGACAGGTTTATCTGAAGATGTAGACAGCTATTCAATTACTGGACAGAAATGTCTCTGGAAGGTTCTGTGTTTTGAAAAACAATACTTTGTAGAATCGCCTTTGGCAGCGATTACAGCTGTGAGTCTTTCTGACCTCTGTCTTTCCACACCTGGATTGTGCAACATTTTTCTATTATTCTTTCCAAAATTCTTCAATCTCTGTCAAATTGGTTGTTGATCATTGCATGACAACCATTTTCAGGTCGTGCCATAGATTTTCAAGTAGATTTAAGTCAAAACTGTAACTCGGCCACTCAGGAACATTCACTGTCTTCTTGGTAAGCAACTCCAGTGTAGATTTGGCCTTGTGTTTTAGGTTATTGTCCTGCTGAAAGGTGAATTTATCTCCTAGCGTCTGATGAAAAACAGACTGAACCAGGTTTTCCTCCAGGATTTTGCCTGTGCTTAGCTCCATTCTGTTTCTTTCTTATCCTGAAAAACTCCTTAGTCCTTAACGATTACAAGCATACCCATAACATGATGCAACCACCACTGTGCTTGTAAATATGGAGAGTGGTACTCAGTAATGTGTTGTATTGCATGTTCCCCGAGTGTAACACTTTGTATTCAGGAGAAAAAGTTAATTGCTTGTTAATTGCTTTGCCACATTTTTTTACAGCATTACTTTAGCGCCTTGTTGCAAACAATTTGTACATTTTGGAATTCTCCTTCTGTAGCTCAGTTGGTAGAGCATGGCGCTTGTAACGCCAGGGTAGTGTGTTCAATTCCCGGGACCACCCATACGTAGAATGTATGCACACATGACTGTAAGTCGCTTTGGATAAAAGCATCTGCTAAATGGCATATATTATTATTATATTTTATTGCGTACAGGCTTCAATCTTTTCACTTTGTCAATTTGGTTAGTAATGTGGAGTAACTACAATGTTCATCCTTCTTCATTTCACTTCTCCTATTACAGCCATTAATTAAACTGTGTAACTGGTCAAATAATTGAGTGGTTTCCTTCCTCTCCAGCAGCTGAGTTAAGGCCCCTGTATCTTTATAGTTATTGAGTGTATTGATACTGTAACGGTCATCATTGCATGAAGAAGTGGACCAGCGTGGTAAGTGTTCAATGATTTATTAATAGAACTGGACACTGAATAACAAAAACAACAAAGAGAACGAACGAAACAGTTATGTCTGGTGCAGACACAAAAACAGAAAACAACTACCCACAAAACACAGGTGGGAAAAGGCTACCTAAGTATGGTTCTCAATCAGAGACAACGGATAGACAGCTGCCTCTGATTGAGAACCACACCCAGCCAAACACACAGAAATAGAAAACATAGAACACAAAACATAGAATGCTACCCCAACTCATGCTCTGACCAAACCAAAATAGAGACATAAAAAAGATCTCTAAGGTCAGGGCGTGACAGATACACCATCCAAAGTGTAATTAATAACTTCCCCATGCTCAAAGGGATATTCAATGTCTGCTTTTTTACCCATCTACCAATAGGTACCTTTCTTTGTGAGGCATTGGAAAACCTCCCTGGTCTTTGTTTATTTTATTTTACCTATATTTTACTAGGCAAGTCAGTTAAGAACAAATTCTTTTTTTTCTTTTTTTTTGTGGTTGAATCTATGATTGAAATTCACTGCTTGACAGAGGGACCTTACAGATCATTCTAAACTCAGTAAAAAAAAAAACATCCCTTTTTCAGGACCCTGTCTTTCAAAGATAATTCATAAAAATATAAATAACTTCACAGACCTTCATTGTAAAGGGTTTAAACACTGTTTCCCATGCTTGTTCAATGAACCATAAACATTTAACGAACATACACCTGTAGAACGGTCGTTAAGACACTAACAGCTTACAGACGGTAGGCAATTAAGATCACAGTTCTGGAAATTTAAGACACTAAAGAGGCCTTTCTACTGACTCTGAAAAACACCAAAAAGAAAGATGCCCACGGTCACTGGTCATCTGCGTGAACGTGCCTTAGACATGCTGCAAGGAGGCATGAGGACTGCAGATGTGGCCAGGGCAATAAATTGCAATGTCCTGACTGTGAGACACCTAAGACAGTGCTACAGGGAGACAGGATAGACAGTTGATCGTCCTCACAGTGTCAAACCACGTGTAACAACACCTGCACAGGATCGGTACATCCGAACATCACACCTGCAGGACAGGTACAGGATGGCAACAACAACTGCCCGAGTTATACCAGGAACGCACAATCCCTCCATCATTGCTCAGCCTGTCCACAATAGGCTGAAAGAGGCTGGCTTGTAGGCCTGTTGTTAGGCAACTCCTCTCCAGACATCACCGGCAACAACGTCGCCTATGGGCACAAATCGCTGGACCCGACAAGACTGGCAAAAAGTGCTCTTTATTGATGAGTTGCGGTTTTGTCTCACCAGGGGTGATGGTCAGATTCGCATTTATCGTCGAAGGCATGAGCGTTACACCAAGGCCTGTACTTTGGAGCGGGATCGATATGGAGGTGGAGGGTCCGTCATGGTCTGGGGCGGTGTGTCACAGCATCATTGGACTGAGCTTGTTGTCATTGCAGGCAATCTCAACGCTATGCGTTACAGGGAAGACATCCTCCTCCCTCATGTGGTACCCTTCCTGCAGGCTCAGCCTGACATGACCCTCCAGCATGACAATGCCACCAGCCATACTGCTCGATTTGTGCGTGATTTCCTGCAAGACAGGAAGGTCAGTGTTCTGCCATGGCCAGCGAAGAGCCCGGATCTCAATCCCATTGAGCACATCTGGGACCTGTTGGATCAGAGGGTGAGGGCTAGGGCCATTCCCCTCAGAAATGTCCAGGAACTTGCAGGTGCCAACTCCACTTTGACATTATGAGGTATTGTGTGTAGGCCAGTGACATACAATCTCAATGTAATCCACTTTAAATTAAGGCTGAAACAACAACATTTGGAAAAAGTCAAGAGGTGTGAATGCACTTTCTGAAGGCACTGTGTTGTGAAGAGACATGGTGGATATATATGGTGGAGAGATATTGTGACTGATAGAAGGGCAGTATGTGTTATGTCAGATAGTAGAGTAAGCTGAAGACATCTTTGATGAAAATCTTTTCAAATGTAACTAAATTGTCAGTTTGTTGGCACATTTTTGGGTGACTGTGTAATACATTTTTTATGAAAGCCGTTGGGTTCTATGTTTGATTTATGTTAAGTCAGGATCCTCGTTTTCACAGGATAGTCACACCCAGGAAGCTGTCTACAGTCAACATGCAATTGAAATGAACTGAGAAGGTACTTTTACCTAGGACCTCTTAGAAAGCATTCCCATGGGTCTTTCAGGACCTGCAGAAACAAACAAGATAGATTGCTGAGATGTAAACATAGATTGTTGAGATGTCAACATAGATTGTTGAGATGTCAACGTAGATTGTTGAGATGTCAACGTAGATTGTTGAGATGTCAACATAGATTGTTGAGATGTCAACATAGATTGTTGAGATGTCAACATAGATTGTTGAGATGTCAACATAGATTGTTGAGATGTCAACATAGATTGTTGAGATGTCAACGTGAGATTGAACTGAGATGTCAACTGAGATGTCAACATAGATTGCTGAGATGTCAACTGAGATGTCAACATAGATTGCTGAGATGTCAACATAGATTGTTGAGATGTCAACATAGATTGTTGAGATGTCAACATAGATTGTTGAGATGTCAACATAGATTGTTGAGATGTCAACATAGATTGTTGAGATGTCAACATAGATTGTTGAGATGTGAACATAGATTGCTGAGATGTGAACATAGATTGCTGAGATGTGAACATAGATTGCTGAGATGTGAACATAGATTGCTGAGATGTGAACATAGATTGCTGAGATGTCAACATAGATTGCTGAGATGTCATCATAGATTGCTGAGATGTCAACATAGATTGCTGAGATGTCAACATAGATTGCTGAGATGTCAACATAGATTGCTGAGATGTCAACATAGATTGCTGAGATGTCAACATAGATTGCTGAGATGTAAACATAGATTGCTGAGATGTAAACATAGATTGCTGAGATGTAAACATATATTGCTGAGATGTGAACATAGATTGCTGAGATGTGAACATAGATTGCTGAGATGTGAACATAGATTGCTGAGATGTAAACATAGATTGCTGAGATGTGAACATAACCATTTCAGTCAAGAGTGCACATGGCATACTGACAATACAATTGCAACAATTGCGTTTATAATACCACTTTATATTCTACTGTATGAAACTAGTGTAGTGTAGAATGGGAGAGATTGCATACAATTACCATGTGTTTTTCTCCTTAAACGGTCGACATACGCCCAACATATGTGTGTGATTAGAGAGGCACTCCACTATAGCAATCACAATTCCCTCTCGTCACACCACCAAAAAAGGACCCGGTTCATATTCAAGCATCCTCTCTCATCCCCTTTTACATGGAACATATTACACACAGAAACACACAATGTCATTTACATGCCATTCAAGCATGTTTTCAACCCTTTGAACATGTATTGAAAAACAAAATGGTCGCAAAGCCATGCTGACACAAATGGACACGCCCGTCATCTAGAGAACTAATTAGGACGTCAATTAGCTGGTACTTAGAAACAGAAAAACAACCAAGCTGACGTAAGGTAAGACTATCATGACAATCAATCTATAAAGGACCATATTCATCTCCCACTCGAACAACAACAGCCACTTACGGAGGCCCCCAAAGTGGAGCTGCAGGAGGCAGAATGAAAACCATCTGCTCCACTATTGGAAGACAGGAGAGACAACCTCAACCTCCTGGGTTGCTTCCCAAATGGGACACTATTCCCTTTATAGTGCACTACTTATTGACTGGAGTCCTTATGAGCCCTGAACAACGGTAGTGCACTATAAAGAATTGGTCTCTTGGATTTTGGGTGATAATTATTTGTATTTGAAAATGACCAATCTTTCTTCTGCAATTCTGACATTTTTCATGGCAATGTGCAATGATTTTGTCAAATGTATCGCAGAAATGAACTGACAAGGGAAAATGTTTGTTGACATGTGGGTTGATTTGAACCATATTATGCGATAAATGTGTGGTGATTGGTTGAAAATATGAGCCTTCTTTTTGTACTGCTGTGATAGGTCCGTTGTAGGCTCTAACATTGGGATGATCTTACCGTTTTATGTGGAAGTAGTGCGGTGATTGGTCAAATTTGCAAAACCCCCGCATAATTAGCAGGTGAATTGCTGATTTTTCCAAAAGTGCTGCGATCGCAGAACCACGAGTTGGAATCCTGGGGGGACTGATGGAGGGAATCGGGTGTCATTTGGTACACAGACCTTGTTTCATGATGTGTCTGTTATGTCACAGATGGAAAAGCAACGAGTGGTCTCGATCTTCCTGATGAGAAAAGGCTACACAGATAGTGTTGAGCACAGGGTAGCTATTTATGAATTGAGAAAGGAGCTGAGGGATTGTAATTCTATTGTATCCTCTGCCCAGGCACAAATCATCCTGGACCCGTATTTAGAAAGCCTCTCAGAGAAAGAGTGTTGATCTAGAACACTGCTTTGCACTGAGAGATGAATCATGAATAACTTATGCAGACTCATGCATGAA
Organism: Oncorhynchus gorbuscha; assembly: GCF_021184085.1. NCBI lineage: Eukaryota > Metazoa > Chordata > Actinopteri > Salmoniformes > Salmonidae > Oncorhynchus > Oncorhynchus gorbuscha. The sequence goes on along the minus strand of NC_060173.1, from coordinate 106,887,440 downwards.
TATAGAGGCATGAACCGAAGCATCATACATTTACATTACATTTAAGTCATTTAGCAGACGCTCTTATCCAGAGCGACTTACAAATTGGTGCATTCACCTTATGACATCCAGTGGAACAGTCACTTTACAATAGTGCATCTAAATCTTAAAGGGGGGGGTGAGAGGGATTACTTATCCTATCCTAGGTATTCCTTAAAGAGGTGGGGTTTCAGGTGTCTCCGGAAGGTGGTGATTGACTCCGCTGTCCTGGCGTTGTGAGGGAGTTTGTTCCACCATTGGGGGGCCAGAGCAGCGAACAGTTTTGACTGGGCTGAGCGGGAGCTGTACTTCCTCAGTGGTAGGGAGGTGAGCAGGCCAGAGGTGGATGAACGCAGTGCCCTTGTTTGGGTGTAGGGCCTGATCAGAGCCTGGAGGTACTGAGGTGCCGTTCCCCTCACAGCTCCGTAGGCAAGCACCATGGTCTTGTAGTGGATGCGAGCTTCAACTGGAAGCCAGTGGAGAGAACGGAGGAGCGGGGTGACGTGAGAGAACTTGGGAAGGTTGAACACCAGACGGGCTGCAGCGTTCTGGATGAGTTGAAGGGGTTTAATGGCACAGGCAGGGAGCCCAGCCAACAGCGAGTTGCAGTAATCCAGACGGGAGATGACAAGTGCCTGGATTAGGACCTGCGCCGCTTCCTGTGTGAGGCAGGGTCGTACTCTGCGGATGTTGTAGAGCATGAACCTACAGGAACGGGCCACCACCTTGATGTTGGTTGAGAACGACAGGGTGTTGTCCAGGATCACGCCAAGGTTCTTAGCGCTCTGGGAGGAGGACACAATGGAGTTGTCAACCGTGATGGCGAGATCATGGAACGGGCAGTCCTTCCCCGGGAGGAAGAGCAGCTCCGTCTTGCCAAGGTTCAGCTTGAGGTGGTGATCCGTCATCCACACTGATATGTCTGCCAGTGTGCATCAGGGGTGAGTGCTTAGTCCCCTCCTGTTATCCATATTCAAGCATGACCGACGTAGACAAACTCAGTCCCTGGAGTAGGGAGCTCGAGTGGAAAGACCCGTCTATCTCCTACAGATGAAGGATCCTCATTTCTGTTGCTGAGAATATGTTCCTGCACAGCAGGAAATGTGAACTTGTAATATATTTAAGTTTTAAAAAAGGCTTCGAAATTTTGTAATTTCAGACTTAATTGGCCCCAACAGGAAATGTATCAACCACTTCAAACATGTATATTCATTATAATCCACATAATCATTTACATTTCCTGTTACTGCAGGACTATGTTCCTGCTGTAGCAAACATGTTGACACCCCCGAGACTCTCCTCTCCATGAACCTTGTGTCTGAGCATAGTTATCATCACCTCTCCTGCTGAGACTATACATATGTAGAGACAGACTGACAGCTAGGATGAGATAGATAAAGGAACAGATATGATAGTTAGAGGAACGAGTATGATGAGATAGATAGAGGAACAGGTATGATGAGATAGATAGAGGAACAGGTAGGATGAGTTAGAGGAACAGGTATGATAGTTAGAGGAACAGGTATGATGAGATGGATAGAGGAACAGGTATGATGAGATTGATAGAGGAACAGGTATGATAGTTAGAGGAACAGGTATGATAGTTAGAGGAACAGGTATGATAGTTAGAGGAACAGGTATGATGAGATAGATAGAGGAACAGGTATGATGAGATAGATAGAGGAACAGGTATGATAGTTAGAGGAACAGGTATGATGAGATGGATAGAGGAACAGGTATGATGAGATTGATAGAGGAACAGGTATGATGAGATTGATAGAGGAACAGGTATGATAGATAGAGGAACAGGTATGATGAGATTGATAGAGGAACAGGTATGATGAGATTGATAGAGGAACAGGTATGATAGTTAGAGGAACAGGTATGATGAGATTGATAGAGGAACAGGTATGATAGTTAGAGGAACAGGTATGATAGTTAGAGGAACAGGTATGATGAGATTGATAGAGGAACAGGTATGATAGATAGAGGAACAGGTATGATGAGTTTCAGGAAAAGGTATGATGAAATAGGGGCACAAGTGGCACCTACAGGAGACAGGGGAGCTGCATCCTCAAATACCTATCTAGTGTCTGTGATCTATTATCTTCGATGTCAAATCGGATGGCTGCTCCCCCTGCTCTTTGCCATTTAGTGTGATTGAACAGGAGCGAGCTGTCAGAGCTGATACGATAAGAGCTTGTGCATCGCTCTCGTCCTCTCTGTCTCCCAACAATCCCTCACCTCACGGTTGATTAAATGATGAGATTGGAGAGAAAACAGACCGTATGAGATTCTCTTCACTATGACATGCCGTACTGAGGTGAATAATTCAAACCGCCTTTGTGCCGACTGCCTCCTGTTTTGTGCAGCGTGTATTATTTTAATCCTGATAACAGATGTGTTCAGAGAACCATATGAAAGTAGGATCTCAGAGAGAAACTGGAGATATTGTACTTTATGATAACACCAGTGTGATAAGACAGGCAAGCCCACAGTTCTTTGCGTATTGTGGTGCACCACTTGCTTTCCCTTCCAAAGGATATGTGAGCACTTTGACCTTTGAAGGATTTAAGTCACAACATTACGTAAACATTTACTTTACAGGGTCAACTAAATTCCATCCTCAGAGGTTTAATCAGATGCATAGCCAGTGGTCTTATTGATGACCCCCTTGTACATTGATACAGTACTCCTTCTGTAAACCCGCGCGGCGACAGTCAAGACAGCTTTATTCTCCACAGATGAAATTGGAAATGCTCTGAGTCAGAGCCAGAGTCAAAGCTTAGCCACACGTCCTTTAACTGTAGTTATTATAGTCGTAGGAGATGTTTTAGAAAAACTCAGGTTGGCTTTAATTTGGTTGAGTCTTCTCCTGTAGGCAGACCTGACCATGTTCCAGTAGATAGGCCAGCAGCAAAAACAAAAATTGGCTATATTGAGAAAAATTCATAAAAACAAATTCCATCCTGAGCGTTTTGGTCTTCATTTAAGGTTAGGATTAGACATTAGTGTTAACCCATATTGTATGACTTTGTGCCTGTGCCAGCTAGAGACCACTCTGCAGAGTGGCCTCCATAACAAGATTCATGATGAAAAACGCTAATGTGCTGGAAAAACTCGTTTCACCAGCTTTTAACAGGCTTAAACATTGTTGCCAGCTTCTAACAGGCTTAAACATTGTTACCAGCTTTTAACAGGCTTAAACATTGTTGCCAGCTTCTAACAGGCTTAAACATTGTTGCCAGCTTCTAACAGGCTTAAACATTGTTACCAGCTTCTAACAGGCTTAAACATTGTTACCAGCTTCTAACAGGCTTAAACATTGTTACCAGCTTCTAACAGGCTTAAACATTGTTACCAGCTTTTAACAGGCTTAAACATTGTTACCAGCTTCTAACAGGCTTAAACATTGTTACCAGCTTTTAACAGGCTTAAACATTGTTACCAGCTTCTACATTTACATTTACATTTACATTTAAGTCATTTAGCAGACGCTCTTATCCAGAGCGACTTACTCTAACAGGCTTTTAGCAACGTTTACTGCCCGATATCTTGCATCACTAAACACTGTCCAAATATGGTCCAAATATCCCCCTATACCCTACCTAGTGCACTACTTATGACCAGAGCCCTATGGAACCATTTGTACAGAGGGGGCATGCTGAGTGTCTTGCCGACGGCCCAGAGTCACAGGGAGTTACATCGACTGACAGGAAGGGGACGTCAGGGTTGTAAGTCGCTCTGGATAAGAGCGTCTGCTAAATGACTTAAATGTAATGTAATGTAATGTGTCACCATCTCACTGGGCAAAAACCAAGGGGCCAGGGTTTCCGTTCTAGAAGCACGATTTAGACTGCTCCTACAGTACTGCTTCTGTACTGCAGTTTAACTGACGCCCGGCCTAGAAAGACCATTTCCATACACAGCCACATAGAGAATTCAGATTAGAAAATTCCTAATAAGACACTTATAGTCATCACCTTTGTGCACAAAACATCCTTTGAATTTTTCAACCTTATGTGGCAAAACTGGTTAAATCAACATTATTTCAATGTCATTTCAACCCCAAAATGATATATGATGACGTTGAATCAACGTGGAAAACTGATTGGATTTGAAAAAGAGTCATCAATGTGAGGGAATTCCGTCTTTATTTCACCCAACTGTTACGGATACAGGTATCCTGTGTGTGTATCCTGTGTGTGTATTTCTTTTCTCTCCTTCTCCCCTCACATGTGGCATTCATCATTCCCCAATCAGTTATCAATCAGTCGTTAAGACACACCTTCTGCTGTTTCCATGAACCAATCACATCCCCTTTCCCTTGGTTTAAAAACCCTGTCTGTTTCCTCTGGAGCTCCATCTCTCTGTCAATGTCATCTGTCTGTAGATCTCTCTGTCAATGTCATCTGTCTGTAGATCTCTCTGTCAATGTCATCTGTCTGTAGATCTCTCTGTCAATGCCATCTGTCTGTAGATCTCTCTGTCAATGTCATCTGTCTGTAGATCTCTCTGTCAATGTCATCTGTCTGTAGATCTCTCTGTCAATGTCATCTGTCTGTAGATCTCTCTGTCAATGCCATCTGTCTGTAGATCTCTCTGTCAATGCCATCTGTCTGTAGATCTCTCTGTCAATGCCATCTGTCTGTAGATCTTTCTGTCAATGCCATCTGTCTGTAGATCTCTCTGTCAATGCCATCTGTCTGTAGATCTCTCTGTCAATGCCATCTGTCTGTAGATCTCTCTGTCAATGCCATCTGTCTGTAGATCTCTCTGTCAATGCCATCTGTCTGTAGATCTCTCTGTCAATGCCATCTGTCTGTAGATCTCTCTGTCAATGTCATCTGTCTGTAGATCTCTCTGTCAATGCCATCTGTCTGTAGACCCCCCTCCCCCCCCCCCCATTACCGTGTGTTTTCAAAGAAACCATGAGTGTTAGACGGTAATTTAGTTGTTTGTGGTTATTTTTACCTTTTTTTACCTTTACTTTTTAAAAGTTATTTTTATTTTTACTTCTAACCTAAATCTAATGTCATGGTGACATTTTTGAGATAGGAGGCATTTTTGAGAGAGGAGGGGGTGGGGGTGTGGAGAGAGGAGGGTGGTGGGGGTGTAGAGAGGGGGGTGGAGAGAGGGGGGGTGGAGAGAGGAGGGGGTGGGGGTGGGAGAGAGAGGGGGAGGGGGTGGGGGTGGAGAGAGAGGGGGAGGGGGTGGGGGTGGAGAGAGGGGGTGGGGGTGGAGATAGAGGGGGGTGGTGGGGGGTGGAGAGGGAGGGGGTGGAGAGAGGAGGGGGTGGGGGTGTAGAGAGGGGGGTGTAGAGAGAGGGGGATGTAGAGAGAGGGGGGTGGGGGGGTGGAGAGAGGAGGGGGGTGGAGAGAGAGGGGGAGGGAGAGAGGGGGTGGAGAGAGTGAGGGAGAGAGGGAGCGTGAGAGAGGGTGAAAAGGAGAGATGCCACCAGCTGTGTGCCCTCATTAGAAACAACTGTATAATTGCCTCACACAACCAGGCAATTGTGAGACTCTCCTGTCCATTCACCCCTCTCTCTCTCTCTCTCCTGTCCTAGATGTTTGAGATACCTGCTCTCTCCAGCTTGTCTTTCATCGTCCAGACTCGTCATTCACCTCATGGTTGATGAAAGTGAATAGAGCAGTCTGGGGTGTCACCTCACACGTGTGACGCAATAGGTGTTGGCCAAAGAACAACCCAGAATATCCAAATTTGCCATGGGGGGCTAGGTAACATTTCTATGGCTATAGAATACTTGGTATGCTCTGAAGGCATATTTTCAAGAAAATGTTACCTGTGCTTTTAACGAACTTCAAAGAGTTAGAGCAGAAAGATGTAATAACATACAGTACAGAAGTCAACATGACCTTGAGAAATATTTAGATTTGTTTTTTACAAAACAACATCAATCATTTGGTTATATTACCAAATTCATATATTATCAAAATCAGACTATTCTATTGATATGCTATTGATTGGCTGACACAGACAGACCGCCCACTGGGCAGAGATGTCAGTTCATCGTGAATTCAACAAAACGTGTCATGGGATCTGGGTTGAAAGTTGGGGAGAAAAGAGATGAAATGACCTCACTGATTCATTTTTGTGAAGTCAAAAATGTGATTTTCCAGTGTTTTTATTGGCAAAGTGGGTGGGGTTATATCCTCCCTGTTTGGCCCTGTCCAGGGATGTCATCGGGATGAACCCTCCTGTCTCAGTCTCCAGTATTTATGCTGCAGTATTTTATGTGTCGGGGGGCTAGGGCAGTTTGTTATATCTGGAGTACTTCTCCTGTCCTATCCGGTGTCCTGTGTGAATTTAAGTATGCTCTCTCTAATTCTCTCTTTCTCTCTTTCTTTCTCTCTCTCGGAGGACCTGAGCCCTAGGACCATGCCTCAGGACTACCGGGCATGATGACTCCTTGCTGTAGGAGTGACTGAAGCCACTCCTCAGTAAAAGGGTCATGACAGCCCGCTTAGAGTTTGCTAAAAGCCACCTAAAGGACTCTCAGACCATGAGACACAAGATTATCTGTTCTGATGACACCAAGATTTAACTCTTTGGCCTGAAAGCCAAGCGTCACGACTGGAGGAAACCTGACACCATCCCTACGGTGAAGCATGGTGGTGGCAGCATCATGCTGTGGGATGTTTTTCAGCGGCAGGGACTGGGAGACTAGTCAGGATCGAGGCAAAAATGAACAGAGCAAAGTACAGAGATCCTTGATGAAAACCTGCTCCAGAGCGCTCACGTCTTCAGACTGGTACGAAGGTTCAACTTCCTTACCGGACAATGACCCTAAGCACACAGCCAAGACTACGCAGGAGTGTCTTAGGGACAAGTCTCTGAATGTCCTTGAGTGGCCCAGCCAGAGCCCGGACTTGAACCTGTTCCACATCTCTGGAGAGACCTGAAAATAGCTGTGCAGCGACACTCCCCTTCCAATCGAACAGAGCGTGAGAGGATCTGCAGAGAAGAATAGGAGAAACTCCCCGAATACAGATATGCCAAGCTTGTAGCATCACAGCCAAGACGAATCGATGCTGTAATCTCTGCCAAAAGTGCTTCAAAGTACTGAGTAAAGGGTCTGAATATTTATTTAAACGTAATATTTCAGTTTTTATTTTCTATATAATTAGCAAACATTTCTACAAGCCTGCTTTTTCTTTGTCATTATGGGTTTATTGTGTATAGATTGAGGGGGGAAAAAATATTTATTATATTTTAGAATAAGGCTGTAACGTAACAAAATGTGGAAAAAGTCAAGGAGTCTGAATATTTTCCGAAGGCCTGTATGCTGAGCACTGCGGTCTAACTCATCCCAAACCATCTCATCTATATTTATACACTATGAGGTTGGAATAATACTGTGAAATTGTGAAAATGATGATAATGCCATTTTAGTATAAGAGCTGTTTGAAAAAAAAAAAACACCCAAAAATGTTTATGTGGGATGGAGCTTTGGCCTGCCTGGTGATATTACCAGGCTCTGCCAATAACAGATAGCTTTCCCCTCCACACTCAGAACACTCCCAGACAGCCCTAGCAAAACTCTTGATTGAGAAATTGCTCTTTGCTAAGAAGCTATTTTTGTTCATTTTGTACCATTTATAATTTAAGACAATCCCAGTAAGGTCCTTAATTGTTACCCAGAAATTATTTGATATTTAGATAAAAACGGCTGCATATTGGACCTATAAATGCTGATTCATTCAACAAAGCAGCCATACTTCCTGTTTAGGAAGTTTGGCTGCAAGTTTGATCTTGCATTTACATTTAGATTAAATATGTCTCAAATCTGCCCGGAGACTGTTATATTATTACTGTCAAATTATTGAAAAGTTTTAATGACTTTCAAATTGCACCAGAGGCAACAATAGGCAGAGAGGGACAGAACAGGCATTACATCAAATCAACTTGCCTTTGTAAACAACCTCTGGTGATAGGCTGCCATGGGATGTGATGAACAGCAGGAGGGTCAAACTCATTTCATGGAGGGCCTAGTGTCGGCAGGTTTTTGTTCCATTTCAATTAAGACATAGACAACCAGGTGTGAGGAGTTCCTTACTAATTACTGAACTTAATTTATCAATCAAGTACAAGGGAGGAGCAAAAACCTGCAGACACTCGGCCCTCCGTGGAATGAGATTGACAAGGCAAGACAATAGCACCACCATTTGGCCTGATGAGGTAAATACAGAACTTCAACCTGTATAGCAAGCTGCAAGTCCTATCAATCTATAGAGAATGATAGAAGCCTCTTGTTACCAAAACACAGTTTTAGCAACATTGAGGGAAGCCCTGCTTCCACCATGCTTCCGCCATTTTAAAGTAGTCAGTGGGGATGGGATTCCTATGGGTTGTAGACTCAATGACGCTGCCCATGCAGTCACAGACGCTATGATGGCACAGATATAAAGATGAGTCCTCTATATATCTCTATGTATCAGTCATGTAATTTCATGCAAGTTTGCATTTTGCAACAATATACTAATATATATATATTTTTTTTCCAGATCAGGCCATGGTCCCTGGGACAACAACAAAATGTTGGTCACATACTCATATTCAGCAGATGTTATTGCGAGTGTAGCAAAATTCTTGTGAAAATATAGTAAAGTTATTAATAAAGTTATTTCCGGCTATATGTAATGACACAAAAATTGTTCTGGGCTAATAATGTAAGAAATAACACTCCAAAATATACACTGCAAAGTTGCTTAGGAGCTCCCCAGCCTGTCCCGGGATGCCCTCTTCCCCCATCCTTGGTCAGGAGGTCAACAAACTCTATAGGAAAAGAAGAGCAGAAAGGCTGCCGGCCCAGACAAGGTCTCTCAAGCCATATTTAAGCATTGTGCTGACCAGCTCTCCCCTGTTTTCACTGAAATATACAACCAGTCACTAGAGCAATGGACTGTTCCTGCCTGTTTCAAATCTTCCATCACTGTTCCAGTCACGAAAAAACAAAAGGCGTCCTGTCTGAAGGATTACAGACCTGGTGTTCTGTCTGAAGGATTACAGACCTGGTGTCCTGTCTGAATGACTACAGACCTGGTGTTCTGTCTGAAGGATTACAGACCTGGTGTCCTGTCTGAATGACTACAGACCTGCAGAGCTCACCTTGGTCATCATGAAAACCTTTGAGCGCCTGGTACTGTCCCATCTCTAAACCATCACTGACGCCTCCCTCGACCCACTGCAGGTTACCTACAGAGCGTACAGGTCTGTGGACAACGCTGTCACCGTGGGCCTAGACTACACCTCAAACATCTGGAAAACACAAAGACATACAAGGATATTGTTTGTGAACTTGAGCTCTGTGTTCAATACCATCATGTCAGAACAACTAAAAGACAAACCCTCCAAGCTGAATGTGTCCAGCTACATGTCAGTGGATCACTGACTTCTTGACCAACAGGACTCATCACGTGAAGCTGAGAAAACACCTTTCGGACTCTTTATCCCACAGCACTGGAGCGCTGTAAGGACGCGTGCTCTCACCTCTACTCTACACCAACTACTCACGTATGCAGGTGACACCACTCTGGTTGGTCTCATCAACAAAGACGATAAGTCCAAGTACAATGGAGAGGTCGATCAGCTGGTGTTCGTTCTGGTGCAGTCTCAATAACCTGGAACTCAACACAGACAAAACTGTGGAAATGGTTTGTTGACTTCAGAAAATGCCCCCACCACCAGATTGATGGCTCAGCTGTTAGCACGGCTGAATCATTCACATTCCTGGGAAGCATCATTGCCCATAACCTTAAGTGGGAGGACAACATCACAGCGGACTGCAAGAAGGTACGCCAGCAGATGTGTTACTTGCGGCAGCAGAAAAAACTCAAAATCTGCCAGTTTATGCATCAATCGTTGAGTTCATCCTCATCCCCTCCATCGCCATCTGGTTTGGGTTTGAAGCTGCTCACTACAAGGGCACATTGCAATGCATTGTCTGGTCTGCAGAGAGGGTTATCGCTGGCTAGCACCTGCCCTACATCGAGGTTCTGCATGACTCCAGAGCAAGGAAGTGTGCAGGAAAGATCATAGCCGACCCCTCCCACCCCGGTCACCCCCTCCACCAAAAATTCACCTCACTCACGACCAAAACCTTCCCCCACCTGAAACGTTGCTTCCCCCGGGCTGTGGCCCTAACCAACCAGCCACCCGGCCCAGAGACTAAAGGACTATGCTGTGGTCCTAACCAACCAGCCACCCGGCCCAGAGACTAAAGGACTATGCTGTGGTCCTAACCAACCAGCCACCCGGCCCAGAGACTACAGGACTATGCACTCGATGTGGCACACCGCATCAAGCCATCTCTGAACTGTACACAAAATAACTGAACTATACTACATTTGCACGCTGTCCATCTCTCTGCATTTACATTTGCGGACTGTAAAAGGGTACATTCACTGTATATAAACCGTATACCCACTGTGTATTTGTATATCTGTTAATTATTTTATAGCTCTTTGCTCACTTACCTAGTTGTATATATGTATGTACACGTTGTTTAAAATCTGCTGTCTGTATTCAGTCACCATATGAAATGGTAAAATTCTGAGTTTGTGTAAATGTACTTGGTGAAGGTGATTCTGACGTTGGATTTCTTCGTGGTTTTACACTGCTTAGAAACGCCTAAAATGGCTATAACTGCTTCTTACTTTATCATAATCCTAATAATCCTTATCATAATTGCACAACGTTTTGCAACGGAAACCGTTTACTGTTTACTCTAGGAACGAAACGGGACCTACCTGAATTTGTCCAATAGAAACTCTCGTTTTCATTACAAAATGTTTCCTGTTTAGAGTAAAGGGTTTCGATTACAAAACGTTTTGCAAAGGAATCTGACTAATGAATACAGCCCTGGGTTATAATCATTAGTACAAACCGTGCACCTAAAACGAGAGTTTCTATTTGGCAAATCCAGGTAGGTCCCACCCCGTTTCATTCCGTTTGCTTCCGTTTAAGAAATGTTTTACCACAGGATAGCCATGTTTTTGCTACATCGCGAATGAGAACATTACAGAAATTTAGGGCGGCCTATGTTTTAGTCTCGTGGATTTAACCCAAAGGCACTTTTGGAAAAAAAGGGCGTTACTTCCGTAACCAGGTAGAGGTCGGTGGCCGGAGTGAAATTTCCCTGTAAACGTGAAGTCACAGGTGCATAATTTATTATTTCCTTGATTCAATGTCAATACCCAACCACTAGAGAGAGGCATTAGACCAGCTGTTTTAATGGGCCTACATACAATATGCTCATGTTGTGTGGGCGCCCAAATTAGAGTTGAGTTCCAGAATGGGGCTTATTGATTAAACAGATCAATTAACCTCTCGTTTATTTTTTTTCAGACTTAAAGGTGTAGATCAGGGGTCCTTGGGGACAGGAGTGGTGTTACTTTTCCCCATCCCTAGCAAACACAGCTCATTAACTAATTGCGTTCTAAACTGAAGATCATGATTAGTTGAATTATGAAGTCAGGTGTGTTAGCTGGGGTTGGGGAAAAAGTGCGACACCAATCAGGCCCCCCGAGGACTGGAGTTGCCCATCCCTGATATAGATATTGCTCAGGTTGATAGATTGGGTATCATGACTGCAAGTCAAATCTAACAAAGACACTTCTTTCAACTTTTTTCTAAAGATGGGACACTTTAAAAAAAAATCGCTTAAAATGACATACCTAAATCTAACTGCTCAGGACCTGAAGCAAGGATATGCATATTCTTGATACCATTTGAAAAGGAAACACTTTGAAGTTTGTGGAAATGTGAAATTAATGTATGAGATTATAACACAGATCTGGTAAAAAAATAATACAAAGAAAAAAAACTTTGTTTTTTGTTCTATCATCTTTGAAATGCAAGAGAAAGGCCACAATGTATTATTCCAGTTTAGGCGCAATTTAGATTTTGGCCACTAGATGGCAGCAGTGTATGTGCAACGTTTTAGATTGATCCAATGAACCATTACTGTTCAAAATGTTGTATTAAGTCCACCCAAATGTCCCTAATTGGTTTATTGATACATTTTCAAGTCCATAACTGTGCAGTCTTCTCAAAAAATAGCATAGTATTCTTTCACTGGGGAACCGATCCCGTAGAGGTTTTAAAATGCAGGGTTTCTTTTAGTTTTTAGTTTGGTTTCGGTTCCTCATCAGTGAACTGGTCTTGTTTTAGATGGGGAAACTCTGTGTCTGTTGCCATGACCACATCTGGACATGCAGACTAAAACAAGAAGATGGGGATGGTGAGGTAAAAAATAAATGCCACTGGAATCAAATAATCCCTCTGGTGTTTGACATCTCCTTTTTCTGAGCCCCTCTGAAAAAACATCTTCAAAGCAATACCAGATACCCTCTTCAACCTATACTAGTAACTTTCATATGCACGTGATATATTCATTGGCTATGAAAAGAAAATGACACATAGAGAGGCGTGAAGTGTGATATGCTACTTGTAATCTGCGTCCCAAATGCCACCCTATTCCCTATGTACTGCATTACTTTTGACCAGGGCTCATAGGCTAGTAACCGAAAGGTCGCTGGTTCGAATATACAAGTTGATAATGTGAAAGTCTGTCGATGTGCCCTTGAGCAAGGCACTTAAACCCTATTTTGCTCCATGGGTG